>NW_026057581.1:15360433-15485459 GCF_023721935.1 Panthera uncia
AAAGAAAGAAAATGAAAAAAGAAAAGAAAGAAAATGAAAGAAAGAAAGAGAAAGAAAGAAAGAAAGAAAGAAGGTAAGAAAGAAGGAAAGAAAGAAGGAAAATGAAAGAAAGAAAAGAAAGAAAATGAAAGAAAGAGAAAGAAAGAAAGTAAGAAAGAAGGAAAGAAAGGAAAGAAAGAAAGAAGGTAAGAAAGAAGGAAAGAAAGAAGGAAAATGAAAGAAAGAAAGAAAATGAAAGAAAGTAAGAAAGAAGGAAAGGAAGAAGGAAAGAAAGAAGAAAGTAAGAAAGAAGGAAAGAAAGAAAGAAAGAAAGAGAAAGAAAAAAGAAAGAAAGAGACTGAGAGACAAACTGAATTACCCAAAGAAAACAAATTCAAAGCTTCCCTCGAAAATGTCTAATTTTTTTTCCTGATTAATAAAAAAAGGTGGTATAATCTTCAAGAGGCAAGTGCAGTTTACATTAACCACTGACATTTTAAGGGTCCAGCCCTGAGATAAAATGTCTGCACACTCAAAATATAATAAAATAAAATAAGAAAATGTGCCTATACATTAAATGAAATATATAACCAGTTTGAAGAATGGTCTTCATGATATTCACTTAAAAATTGATTACTATAATAACACATGCTTTGGCCCAGTTGGTTATATTAAACAGTTACAGTGGATATGACCTTGTTACAGAAAATAGACTCAAACTGCCAATAGTAATTATTAAGGTATGTTCTTCTCCACTGCAATATTCAATTTTGTCTGTCCTCTCTTTAAATATCAAACTTGAGACCACATGTATAAAATAGAATGACTTAGATGATTGTTTTTTTCAAAAATGAATTTTTATTGGGTGGAAAACCATGCTTACTGTGGGTGTCCTGGCAGTCAAAGTGTGGTATGTCTCCTAGATCTGGTCACTCAAGTGTCTCTGTTGATATTCTGTCCTCCTCACCTCCCCAAGGACTGAGTTGCTTGAACATCTTCATTGCTGTAGCTTAATCCTTTATTTTTGCACTTGATATTTGATAATGAAATTTTATAAACTCTTCTAATTGTAAGTTCCTCAAGGGCAAGAACTATGACTTTCATTTCCTGTACAAATGTTCCACATTACCAAGTAACAGTCACCATAAAAGATGGAGTTGACCAACTAACTCACCTGGGGGTTAAATTAGATATCAGTTTACAGCATCTATGAAAACAATATTTATCTCAGTTTCTTTGCAATAGTTGATTACAATTTTCTTGAGCTTTATTTCTTCCCTGTTTCTGATTGCCTGAACCAAGCATGTACAATTTAAAATTTTAATAAAGAAAAAGAAAGATATTCCAAATCACAGAGCATACAGTATTATGCAGATATAAATATGTCTGAGTAGCTGACTAACATTTATTTCATTTTTATTAGGTGATCTGCATTATTTGAACCCAACTTTGGCTTAATCTGATTAACATGGTCAGTTCTCATTTCCTCTCATTCTACGAAACAGGTTATGAAACAGAGACACTTACCTAGGTTTGCTTCTTTCTTTCCTCCCTCTCTTTCTCCCTCCCTCCCTCCTTCCTTCCCTCCCATCCCTTCCCTTCCCTCCTCTTCCCTCCTCCTCTCCCTCCCTCCCTCCCTCCCTCCCTCCATCCCTTCCTTCCTTCCTTCCTTTTTTCTTTCTTTCTTTCTTTCTTTCTTTCTTTCTTTCTTTCTTATTGAAATATAATTGACATATAATGTTATATGAGTTTTCAGGTATACAACATACTGACCCTATAGCTCTATACATTACTCAATGCTCTCCACAAATGTAGTCACTAGCTGCCATCATAAAGAATTATTACAATATTACTGACTGTATTCCCTATGCTGTCCTTTTCATTCAGTGTCTTACTTATTTTGTAACTAGAAGTCTATATCTCTTAATCCCCTTTATCTACTTCGCTCATCACCTCCACACCTCTCCACCCTGGCAACCACGAATTTGTTCTCTGTATTTACGAGTCTGGTTTTTGTGTTTGCTTGTTCATTTGTTTTATTTCTTAGATTCCACATATAAGTGAAATCATATGGTATTTGTCTTTCTCTGACTTATTTCATTAGGCATAATACCTTCTAAGTCCATTCATGTTGTCATAAATGGCAAGCTTTCATTCTTTATTGACTAAGTAATATTCCATTACATATATATATATATATATATAATGTCCATTATATATATATATATATAGTGTCCATTATATATATATATATATATATGCATATATATATATATATAATATCCATTATATATAGTGGACATTTGGGTTGCTTTCATATCTTGGTTATTGTAAATAATACTACAATAAACATAAATATGCATATATATTTTCAAATTAGGGTTTTCATTTTCTTTGGGTAAATACCTAGTAGTTTCTTAAGAATTTAAAAACAGAAATAACTAGTTTTCTTAGGTGATGTATGAGAAAATAATTATTGGGGTCCAAATGGTCCATTTAGCTTCCTTTCCATCCATACAGTCCTTCTTTTATATTCTTACTTCTCATTTTCTCATTACTCCAAATCAAGAGCTGCATTCATCATGGGGGTATTTGGAGACTAATGTTGTCATAGCTCTGTGCCCATGTTTACAAGCTGTTTGAAAGCCAGCTTTAAGATCCTTGATAAGAAGTTCTATCAAAAGTTAAAATATTTTTCTTATATTACTAGGCAACACAAATAAAAATTGTTCCCAAGGGTCAGAAAGATTGTAATATGAATGCATCAATATGCTCCACACTAGGGAGAGAAAAAGAATCTACAGTCGGGCAAATCCACTGTATTGAGAGTTCATTGAGAGTCTCAAACTTAATTTTAAAAGGGGATTTGGATATGAAAAACAAGCAGGAAGTCACATTTTTGGCAAATGTGGAGAAATTCAAATCCCGAACAGTGGCAAAATTCTGCATTCACAACAGTTGAGTGGGCTCTAAATTTGCAAACATGCTATTTGAGCCCCTTGTCAAAGAAGGGGAAAATGCTTTAAAAGGCCAAAAAGCAAAGTCATGTAGGACATTAAGAAGTTGTTTGATTTTTTTTTTCAAACTAAAGACTCTGATGAGTTATGTGTAAAGGAATCAGAAACACAAGGATTAAGCTTTACTTAAAACAAACATAGGTTTAAATGTGGGGAGAGAGCTATGGGCAAAGTTTGTTAAGAGCTTCCCTCAATCCCAAATATTTGCACAAAGGGTTGATTTTTCCAGAATGCAACTTCTGTGTCTAGTTTGATGGCATCATTCACTAGAAATTGCCATTCACCTGGTGTTCTTCCGGCCCAAAGAGAGCTGCCATTTGCACTCTAACACTTGTCTTCCCCAAATGGTAATTGATTGCTTTCTACGCCATGCTAGCGCTCGTTTACAAAAGCAGACTCGGAGAGCAGAAAATAGGCAGCTCCGTGTTCTTGAATTTGAGGCGTGTTCTGTGCCTGAACAGCGCCTATAAACATTACCAGGTGCATCTTGTAGGCATTGTTTCCAGAATGGTCATCTCACGATGCTTCTGATGCGTCTCCAACCACTTTGGCTTAATTGGTTTCATGTGCCATTCACTCTAATTTTGTGGAAGGCTGGTTTTTCTCTGGCAATGGGTGACATTTTCCTGGCCCGGCAATCACATGCCTGGGAGGTTTCTACTCGAGTGAAGGCGAATTCTGGCCAAAGGAGCCTGGCTGACATGCTGGAGGCTCAAATCCTCCAGACGCACAGAGTTACAGACAGAGAACAACTGGCGCCATGCTGTGCATTCCCACCCATCTTCAGCACGTTAGGGTGAGTCAAAGGTCTTCTCTTTGTTTTCAACAAGTGAAATTAGGTCTCCAGGATTTAAATGCCGAGTTAGAGCTCAGCTCGGAGAGTAAACGGGGAGACTGGAATATAATCATCTAAGTTAAATAATTGGACTCATGGGTCTCCATCGTCTCCATACTTGACGGTGCGTTGGAATGGCCTAGGGAGCTTAAAAAATGCTGATGCCTGGGTCCCATGCCCCAGAGATTCTGGTATAAGTGGACCACTATGCAGTTTGGATATCTAGATTTGTTAAAGCTCTCCAGATGATTCTGCGGTGCAGCTGTAGTAGAATGCCTCTCGGCTGGGGCTTCAGTTTTGATTATCATAATGAAGCGAATTATTGGAATACGATCATGAAACTCAAAACTAGCTGCATATTAGAACCACCCGAGGTGAGTTTTAAGCTACTAATACTACTGCCTGGACCCCCCTCAGAACTTCTGATTCACTTATATAATATTAACTATGGTCTAAGCTCTGTTCTAAATGCAACGTATGTATATGCACACATACAATATATTATTCCTTGGCCTAAGTTCTAAGTGTGTTCTAAGTTACTGGTCTAAGCTCTGTAATAAATGTGTGTGTGTGTGTGTGTGTGTGTGTGTGTGTGTATTTTTGCAATGAGCCTATAAACTAGTTACTTTTAGTAGCTACCTCCAAAATGGTTCCAAGTGATCCTTGCTCCCTGGTACCAGGGTGTAGTCTCCTCCCACATGGAATCAGGGTTGATTTTTATGACCAATGAAATACAGCAGTAGTGATGGTGTATGACCTCAAGTCTAAGTCATAAAATGCATTGCAAGTTTCATTTGGTCTCTTGGGTGACTTTCTTTGAAGGAAGTGAGATGGTGTGCCATATGGATTCTCAAGCAGTCCAGTAAAGAGGAGTCTGGGGACCGAAACCAAAACTTCCTGCCAAGGGTAAGCACCATTTTGTCACGCATGTGAGCAAACCACCTTGGAAGTGGATCCTCTAGTCCTAATCGAGCCTTCGGATGACTGCAGCCCTAGCTTAGAGAAACCCTGAGCTGGAAATGCCAACCCAAGCTGCTCCTGCATTCCTACGCAGAAAAACCATAAAAGATCTTAAGAAGATCTTTAGAAAGATCATATTTCGTGTTATTTGTTATGCAGCTTTAAGATGACACTATGATTATTATTATTATTATTATTATTATTTTATAGTTGGGGAAACTGAGTCATAAGGAAGTTAAGTAACTAAAATTACAGAGCTATAAAGGGTGTACTTGGGGACTATATTAGGTAATTTGTTTTCAAAACCTGTTCTGTTAAAAATGATGCAATGAAATTGTTCATGCACATTGTCATGTCTCGCTTGATGGAGAAGTTACAATGGCAATAATAAGCCAAAGAAAGTAGGTGCATGCAGACATCTTACACATTGTGTATGCATTGCCAATCGTTTCAGAATTATTAGACCATCAAAATGCTGTCCTTCCCCTAATCATCCTACACTTTCTCTTCTTTCCTTTAGCACACAGCTTAGAAGGAGCTCTCGGGGCATCGACCATTCCAACCCTATGGGTTTTTTTTTAACCAATACCCCAGAACACAGTTATGAAGTCTATGTTGCAGATGGGTCAACAAATATATCTTCATATATAAATTTTTTCCTGCTTTAAATTAAACCTTTATTTAGGTTTTACAAACTTTGAGAACTAAGCAGCTGTTTATATTTTAAAGAAATCCTTCTAGGCAGTGTAGAAAACATTCAGACGTTTAAGAGGCAGTAAGACCTCTGCTCTGTGTTTGCTGGGTAAATTTGGGCAAAGCACTGAATGTCCAGTTGCCACTCAGGATTCTAATTACATTGTGCTTGGACAGAGCCTGCACATGGGGTTTTGTAAAGCCCTCTATATAATTCAGAGTACATCCAGAATTGCAAACTACTGATATAATCTCTTATAGTCTCGGTTTGGAGGTAGTAATATGGAGCCCTTGGTGGTTTTTGTGAGGATTAAGGATAAGTAATTAAGACAAAGCTCCAAGCATGGTGTTTGGCAAATAGCTGGTACGTGATGGATGCTATCCAGGAGTATTTGAGGTTTGTTTTAAAATTTTTATTGTGTTACATAAAGATTCAGTACTTGCTTAGATACATCCATTCATTATTTTTCCCTGGTGAGTCCTAAGGCTTTCATATTTAGAAATCCCTTTCCCTTCAAGTGTCTTATGATTTCATTTTTATGTTTATCCCACCTATCTGGAATTTACTTGAACATATAATGCAAGGTGAGGCTAGGAGTTACCTTTTTTCTAAAGAGTCCATTTTCCCCTGACATGCCCTAAATCCTCTCCTTCAGCCATTGCTTGGTAACACCTTCTTAGTTCTGTATTGGGTTTTTAGGTATATATCAGCATCTATTTCTGGAACAACTACTCTCAGAAATGGATTGTTTCTTTATTCTTGTTCTAGTTTTTTAAATGCTTAATTATTAAGGCTTTGAAGCATCTTTAATATCTGTTGGATTAATTCAAACATTTACCACCTTTCCTTTATTAACAATTTCTTCCATGTTCTTGATGGAGGTATCTTTTGAGAGCATCAAGTTCTTACCCTGCCTAAGATCCGTCAGTAATTCTTTGTCAGCTAACAGAATCATCCAATTTCCCCATTAAGTTACCCCAAATGGAAAGAAAAGTATACTATTTACTCAGGATCAAGGGATATAGTCCAAAGCAGCCTACAGAAGGCCAATATTCCACTTGTCTAAGGTTCCATTTTTAAAATCCAAGCAACTTTGCCATCTATCTTATAATGTATTTACCTTTTTTTTTACAAATAGATTTTATTTTTATAGCTGTTTTAGATTCACAGCAAAATTGAGTAGAAGGTAGAGAGATTTCCCATGTATTTATTCCACACCTGTATAGCCTCCTCCATTATCAATGGCCCCACAAGAGTGGTACGCTTGTTGTTATTCGTGGAGCTGCACTGACATATCATCATCACCCGAAGTCCATAGTTTATGGTTCACTTTTGCTGTTTATATTCTATAGGCTTTGGCAAATATGTAATGACCTATATCCACCATTATAGTATGATACAGAAGAGTTTCACTGCCCTAAAAATCCTCTGTGCTCTGCTATTCGTCCCTACCTCCTTCCTCATTCCTGGCAACCGTGGGTCTTTTTACTTTCTCCATAGTTTTTCCTTTTCCAGAGTGTCATCTAGTTGGAATCCTATAATATGTAGCCTTTTGAGGTTGGCTTCTTTCACTTAGTAATATTCATTTAAGTTTCCTTTACATCTTTTCACGGTTTGATAGCTCATTTCTTTTTAGTGTTACTTTTTTTTTCCTTCTTCAAATAAAATAACACTTCAGTAGATAAGATATGTGTTTATCCTGTTGCTTCAAGTAGCACTTGTTCCTTTTGCCTATCGTATGTGCCCTGGGAGTAGCCCAGTTTGGAAACCAGGACTTATTGGAAAAAGGCAAAGGTATATCACGACATACTCAACCCTTTTGACCTATCTCTTGTTAGTTTACAGACTCATTTTCTTTCTTTTAAAAAAAATTTTTTTAAGGTTTATATATTTTTGAGAGACAGAAACAGAGCACGAGCAGGGGAGGGGCAGAGAGGGAGAGGGAGACAGAATCAGAAGCAGACTCCAGGCTCTGAGCTGTCATCACAGAGCCCGATGCGTGGCTCAAATTCACAAACCTGGAGATCATGACATGAGCCGATGTTGGATGCTCAACAGACTGAGCTACCCAGGTGCCCACAGACTCCCTCTCTGCCACATGTCAAAGACACTCAAAAGCCGCCACTATAAATCAATTTGCAGTTCCTCCATGACAGCGCTATGGATAACTGGCTAACATCTTTTCAGTTCTTCTTATTTGATATCGCAGCCATATGTAGATCATGCATTAAGGCATGTGGTTGTTTTAAAATAAGTCCACAAATTCTTTGTTTCTCCTCTTTTCCAAAGGCGGGACTGATTCTCCTTCCTTTGAGCATAGATCATATTAAACACTGGGGAAGTGACAGTGTGAGACTTTAGCAATTCGGTCAAAAGGGCAACTTCCTCCTTGTTTTCTTTTTCGGATCATTTGGAAGCCAACCGCCATGTTGTTAGGATGCTCAAGCAGCCTTGGAAAGAGATTCACGTGGAGAGGAACTTAGATCTCTTTCCAGGGGCCAGCAGGGATGGATGATCATTCTGAAATCAGATCCTCCAGCCCTCTCAACTCTACATGACTACCGCCCCAGATGACATGTTGACCACAGTTAACAACCCTCCTGAATTCCTGACCCACGGAAACTATGTGAGATGGTAAGTGTTTAGTGTCGTTTTAAGCAGCTGGATTTGGGGTAAGGTGATGTGATGCGCAGCAGTCGATAACTATTTAAATCTCACAATAATCTGAGATTGTTTACATTATTAATCCCAAGTTTTCAAAAGAGGAAACTGAGGCATAAAAAAGATTAATTTACTTGTCCCAAGTTTACTTCCCAATGCACAAAATCCAGATTTGAACCCAGGTGGTCTGAGTGCAGTGCCCTCGACCTTACCTCATATGTGCATTCCGTGCCTCTGTGCTTTTCTGCACAGTGAGGCTTCAGACCAACTGATTCCTCCAACTTGGTTCAACCTTAATGAAGAGTATGGAGACTGAAATAGAAAACAATCAAGGTCACTACAGAAAGCAGAATTAAACTGATTTTAAAAAGTCAAAGTAACTGTACTACTAAACCTGAGAGAGCAAGTGAGAGTGTATTGCGGGGTATGCAGTATATATCATTTCATTTTAACCTCATATGATTGCTTTGCCTCTATTATCCTCTGTTTCAGGAAATTGAGGACGACCTACCAGACTTTAAAATAAAAACCAGTGGGGGAAAACTTTCAGAGCTTCTAAGATCATTTCTACTTTAGCCCCTAATTCACTTATATGCCTCATTTCCTGCTATTCCCCTCCTTCATTTGTATGCTCCAATCCATAGAATGTTCCTCTATTTCTAAAATAGAACGTGGTACATGTCCATGCCTCCTTCTAAGCCACTCCCTCTGTTTAGAATGACCACTGTTTTTCTATGAGTATGGGGAAAAACACAAATTATCTACTAAAATGAAACTTCAGTGTTCCCTTTCTATAAAACATTTACTGATTTCCCCAGAATTATTTTAAGTTAAATATTTTAGAGTGGATCTAAAAGAAAGGAAAAGTTCCTCCACTAGTTTCTCTGATCCCCACTCCCAAGAGATAACCATGTTTAACCTTTTATGTTTAGATCTGTTGTTTATTGCCACATTTATAAGTAAAGTTATTTGTCACTGTTCTGCATTTTTTGACCACTGTTATGAAAGACAAAGATTTAGGTCTTATACTTTTCCCTATTTCCCTAATGGTCCCCAATTTTTCAGGTACATTGTTGTTACTTGGTGCGCTCATCTACTATTTTTATAACTTTAATATGTGTAAAACCATTAGTTTCAGTCCCATTGATATTAGGCAGTATATGTTAAATCACCAGTTTGTAAAATGAAGATTTATGACTTGAACCAAGACTTGCAAACTGGATGGGCCCTGGTAAACTGCTAAGACTTTAACTTGGGACTCTGAAGCGGTATACCTTAGGAAAAACAGTGAACCAGAAATAAGATAAAACTGAAACCAGCCCTAGAAACACCTCAATCCCTTAGAAGTGAGCACAAATCCTCTTTAGAAAAACATAACATGCTAAGCCTCAAATTAATTCTACAATGTTTCATAAACAATGTCTAGCACACAACAAAAAATAACCAGAAATGATTAAGGAAGAAGAAGAAGAAGAAGGAGAAGAAGAAGAAGAGAAAGAAGAAAGGGAAGGTGAAGGGGAAGGGGAAGGAGAAGGAGAAAGGAGAGGAGAGGAGAGGAGAGGAGAGGAGAGGAGAGGAGAGAAGAGAAGAGAGGAGAAGAGAAAAAAGAAAAGAAAAGAAAAGGAGAAGGAGAAGAGAAGCAGAAGAAGAGGAAGAAGAAGAAGGAGGTGGGAGAGGAGGGAGAAGAATTAGAAGAAAAGAAGGAAAAGAAGGAAGAGAAAGAGGAGGAGGAGGAGAAAGGAAAAGAGGAACACTATTCAATAGATGCATACTCCTAGGGATTCAGAAATGGTTACTAGACACAAATTTTAAAATAACCGTGTGTAATATTTTCCAGGAATTAAAAGACAAGATTGAGAATTTCAGCAGAGAAGTGGAAACCATAAAAAAGGAAAATCGATAAGCAGCATTTAGAATATTTTGATTATAAAGTGTTGCTTACCATAAAATAAACTGGTGTGATTGGAGGTAAAATAAATTCTATGCCTTTAAATCTGTGCCACTCAGATTGAAAATGTTATAAAAACAAGAATAAATGAAACCTCTTTTCTTTCACCATATATGAATTTTTTTCACCACACTTAAATTCCTCTAGGCCATGCAAATGTCTCTTTGCTTCATATTTAGATTACTATTAGTTTATGGGTTCTTCCTGTAGTTTTTGACTGTCATTTTTTTGTTCTGTTTTTGCTGAGAAGAGAACTATAAGTCACCTCTCCTACATAAATGAGATAGCCCAACTTATTAATTACATCATACAGTTAAATTACAATATTTTTATTTTCAGATGATTTTTTTCTCAGATGAACAAATATTCGTGGTGAAAGTTGGACCTGAAGTTTTCTTTGTCTGCTGCATAGTTACCTCCCAGTATTTCTTTTGTATACCCGAATTAGCTCCCCTTCTCTTCAACTCCATGTTCTCTTTGGGTATTCTTCCCTTGTATTGTTAGCTTATTCTCAGACAATTTTTACAACTATGGTGCATGGGAGTTAAACTTTCTAAACCTTTGCATTTCTGAAAATTCAGAGCGCAGACTCCTAAAATGATCGTATTATTTAAACTACTCTGAGATTTTAATATAATGTGTCTGGTTTTGCTTCCCCCCGCCCCCAACCATTTATTCAGTCCAGGACTTAATCTGAAGATTGGTGAAATTACAACTTTTAGTTCTTAGCTCATTTCTTTCATTTTCTTTCTTTCTCTCTTTTCTTTTGGATTTTTTATTACACAGATGTTGGACCCATTGTTCATCTTTAAAGTCTTATTAGTTTTCTAAATTTTTCATCCTATTTACTTCAGCCTTTTTTTTTTGGTTATTATTTAACAATATTACTTTATGCTTTTGTTTCCCGAATTCTTCCTTTTGTCAGAAAGCTGTATTCATAATTTAGGAGACCATGATATTTCCAATCACTCTGACAGTAAAATGGTGAAAACAAAAACCTTATATTTCTGTTCTCTTTTTTCTGCCGTCTCTCCGATTTATCATTTGTATCATTTATTATCACTACTTCCTTTCTTGCAATTGGTTTTCATAAAAATCTCTGTTATCCTTGAGTATCTGATTATGTTTTTGAATGAAGATTATGTATTTTTTAACATTAAGAAACATCATTTTTTTGCCATTGTTTAACTGTTTAAACCTATTATGAAATTTTGTAAACTTATTTCTTCTCTAGATAATGCATTCCTTGAAAGCAGTGCTTTATTTATTTTTTATAACCAATACTAAGCAGATACATGGGTCATAGTTGAGACTTAATAAATTAAGAACTAAAGAAAGAAAAAAGAAAAGTTATGTAATTTGCCCACAAGCTTCCTAAATGCACAAGGATAAACATTTTTAGAAATTCAATTATGACAGGGCGCCTGGGTGGCTCGGTTGGTTAAGCAACCGACTTCGGCTCAGGTCATGATTTCACGGTTCCTGGGTTCGAGACCCGCGTTGGGCTCTGTGCTGACAGCTCAGAGCCTGGAGCCTGCTTCGAATTCTGTGTCTCCCTCTTTCTGACCCTCCCCTGCTCACACACACTCTCTCTCTGTCTCTCAAAAATGAATAAGCATTAAAAAAAATTTTTTAAGACAAATCATTGTCCTTCCCTCCACCCATTCACCCCCAAATTTCTGATTCAATAGGCCTGGTGTAGGGCCCAAGTATATATATTTCTGACATGTTCTCTGGGGATGCTGATACTGCTGGTAGGGGGTTGCATTCTGGGAACCAGTGCATTGGTGTCTATCAATGTGACAGATGTGGACAACAGCTGAGTTTGAAACATTGCCCCTGGGTTCCCTGAAGAAGTAACAGGTTTCTAGTAGGCCATTGAATAGACAGGTGAGGAATTAGAGGAAAAGGTCATGTTTGGAGATAAGAATTTGGATGTCAGCTTATACAAAATACTACATATAAAGCCATGGGGATGGACAAGATTGTTTAGGTAAAATGTAGGCACTGAAAATACATTAAAAAGAGAAGCAAGTTAACTAGTCTTCCTGAAAAATATTTTCATCACATCACTTTTTGAACAAAAACTATAATTGCTTCCTATTTTTGACTCTGTGGTTCTCAAACTTTTTAATCCAATATTCAGATTTTAGAGTGTTCTTTGTAGGTACAATAAAATGCTTGTACACTTAATTACACTATAATATTGGGGACACTTTTGCTACTATAAAATAATCATAGCTAATACCTATTGATGACTTCTTCTGTTCAAGTACTATTCTAAATGCTAGCTAGCTAGCTAGCTGGATGATGATAGATAGATAGATAGATAGATAGATATTTAATTCCAAGTAGTTCTTATTATTACCATCATTATCATCACTGTCCTCTTCCTCATTCTCTACATGAGGAAACTGAGGCACAGATATGTAAAACAACTTCTTGAAAGCCATATAGTGGTAAGAGGGGGAACTAAGATTTAAGACAATCTTGCTTTGACTCTAAGGTCTGTGTTCTTAGTTATTCTACCTAACAGCTGCCATATCTGATTGTAATAAATATACGTAACAAATTAGAGGCCCAAGCAGAAGCCTTCCTTAAAAACAAAGCAAAAAGGGGGCACCTGGGTGGCTCGGTCGGTTAACCATTTGACTTCGGCTCAGGTCACGATCTCACAGTTCATGAGTTTGAGCTCCACGTCAGATCCTCTGTCTCCCTCTCTCTCTGCCCCTCCCCAACTTGTGCTCTCTCTCAAAAACAAGCTCGCTCTCAAAAATAACAAAGCAAAAAGCAAGCTGTCAGATTTCAAATGGTTGAATGGTTCTTTGAGTCCTAATGTCTTTTAGAATTAGACTAGAAAACAATCAACAATCCCTGAAAGTTAAAAAAAAATTATGGGTTAAACAAACGAACTTAGAAGCATCATGTAGAGTGAAATAATTTTATCTCCTAACTTACTTCTATAGTGCAGCTGAAAATAAAACCACATCATTTTATACTAGTTTTGAAATGCCTTGTCCAGCTGGGGGTTCTCCAGGGTTCCTCAGGATCCAAACACTGCTATAGACTCTTCTGTCTAAATTTCAAAGCCTATCTTTGCCTGGCCACATGTTAGCTCTCGATTCACTTGTGAATGTTCACTTGTGAATATTCTTTGTTTTTAATTCTGATTTCTGCTTCTTTGTTTGATTAAGTGATCATTTCTCACGGGTTAGGAACAGAATGTCCTCTTTCCAATGTTTGTTGCCCTTAAGCCTGTTGAGAATGGAATCCATCTCAAAGACCACTTCAGATCTTACTTTGTCCTGTGCATTTCCTCATGGATCTGATTCCCCATTTATGTATTTCTAACCCTAAATATTATCATCCTGAATCACTCAAGTTAGATCTTATTGCCTAATGAGGTCACTTGTAGGAGTCTTCTTTCCTTAGCAAGATGGGAAGTACTTTGAGGGTCTCGATCGAGGCTCACTTTTTTATACACAGAAAAGTAATTAGCACTGGGCTGAGTGCATGCTCTGCGGATAATGGTAATCTGCTTAATTTTCCCCAAGTGTATGACGTTGGGTGCTTATTATCGGTCAATTTTGATCCTTTCTGCCTTGTCCAAAACATCAAGACCAAAAAAACGATTGAAACACAATTACTTAAAAGAACAGATTAAGTAAGTGGGAAGCTTATCTTATTAATTCTAGTAAACTATTTAAAACAATAAATAGGCCAAGTGGAAACTATCATTCTATCATGAAACTGGTTAATAACAAATATTTGGATTCTAAACAATACTACTTTGTACTATTAAAAATGTTTTCAAGAAGGAGAAACCTTCTAACAAAAATGTGGATGAGTGGCCTGCAGAAGCTATTTTACTTTCAAAGTAGGAGATTGAATAGAATTTTGTTATCTACTTAATATTAACTGAATCTTGGTCATGTTCTGTCACTGAATCTGGATTATTGAAGGGTCGTTGGAATTTTATACTAATAGAAAATGAAGGTGCCTTATGTTTTCCAAATGTTACAAAACACAGAAATGCAGTTCAATCCCTGAAGTTCTTCCTTATTATTCACATTTGGGTCAGAAGGGACCCCACTAGCTCTTCTCAATAATTTCAGAATGTTGCAATCATCGTCCCTTTTGTTGATACTGACCCAGAGGGTCTGAGGCAATAATTTGCCTCCAGCTGTTTCTTGTGGTGACTGTTGAAAATACTTCAGCTCAAACTGAATGCATGGAACCGAGATGTTAATTCATTACTGAGATTCTTGAAGATATGGGTTGTCAATAAACAACTTTGTCCTCCCATCCTGTTTACCTTTTTAAAATTTTAGCTGCCCTGCAAATCTACTTCTGGGTTATCTCTTATGTTTCTGTTTACTTTCGTGATCCTCTGAATGACATAGGAGGCAACAAAAGGAACTATTATTTTGGACTGTTTTCTTTCTTTTTTTTTTTTTAATGTTTATTTATTTATTTTAGAGAGAGAGAGAGAGCACGCTCGCATGCTTGAGCGAGACACAGGCAGAGAGAGAGGGAAAGAAAGAATCCCGAGCAGGCTTTGTGCTGTCAGCACAGAGCCCGACGTGGGCCTCGATCCCACGAACTGTGAGATCATGACCTGAGCCTCAATCCAGAATGGGACGCTTGACTGACTGAGCCGTCCAGGTGTCCCTGTACTGATTTCTGATTAACCACAAAGATACAGGTAAATGGAAGCGGTGAGAACACACAGATAAAAAAATTTCTTCAAAGAGGACAGGACGGAAACCACTCCCTTAACGAAAGATTTCCTCAGCATTACCGTCTGGAATGCTCTCTCCTTGGTATGAACACCCGCGTCACCTGTAAAAGTTGTGGCAACCATTTGTTATTTAAAAATTGATTTTCTAGGGGCGCCTGGGTGGCTCGGTCGGTTAAGCGTCCGACTTCGGCTCTGGTCACGATCTCACGGTCCGTGAGTTCGAGCCCCACGTCGGGCTCTGTGCTGACAGCTCAGAGCCTGGAGCCTGTTTCAGATTCTGTGTCTCCCTCTCTCTCTGCCCCTCCCCTGTTCATGCTCTGTCTCTCTCTGTCTAAACGTTAAAAACATTTTTTAAAAATTGATTTTCTATATACCTATGACTTGTTCCTTCAGTAGATATTTCAGTTCAAATATTTAGTTTCTTGCTACCCAAAATGCCTAGTATAGTGCCTTCAAAAGAGCACACACACAATAAATACAGTTGATTAGCCGATCATAAACAAGGGTTTTATTTCAGCCAATGGGCGTTCCTATAGTATGGCATGTAACTTGAAATTTCCTTAATTGAACCGTATGTTAAATACGTAAGGATTCTCTTACCTAAAGGCATCCTAGAAAGATTGGATCTTGGAACTGGCATTAAAAAAAAAAAAACCATCTGGTGTTGTTTTCAACCTACATTAATGTACCTCTCTAGACTGTACTTGAAAATAGTCATTAAGCCTCGGTTGAAAGCATCCAGTGACAGAAAAATAGCCAAAAAATTCCCATTCTCTTTTTGTGACTATCCCACAAAGCAAAGCATCTTTTTCAGTCAAGCTTTTCGAAAAGAATCCCAATCTTTACATGTGTGTTCACACCTACTCCTCGTTGAACCCAGACGGCAATGGTACCTGCTCACATGTTCCTCAGTCAGAATAGACTTTCCTGAAAAATCGAGACGGTTCAGAAATCCTTTGAACAACCAGAGATTTATAGCTGCCAGTTAGTCGTGTGAGAATTCGCCAGTTCAAGACAATGTGTGCAACAATCTGGTAAGTGTTTGCGGCCTCTAGAAATAAGGGAACAATGTCCTCTCTTGGCAAGGGGTCTCAGCTAGCTCCGTGGAGCCACAGGTAGAATGCAAATTTGGAAAGTTGTGCCGCCAATATGCTTCAGCTGGAGAAAAATCTGTTGTGAGATCCTTATCAGACATCCTTTTATTGTCTCCCTAACAATGGTCAGCGGTTCCACAAGCAGTCACTTGGAATGCCTTTCTGACCAGAACAGACCCTGCCAAATAATAATAAGAAGAAGAATACGGGTTTCCCCCACTGTCTGAAAGTAGAGTGTTCCTAGGAAGGCTTTCGCACACCGAAATGGCACACAAGTGACAGGGCAAGTACCGTGTCACAAAAGCGAAAATCCTCTTTGGGTTTCTCTCGGTTTGTGAAAACAGGTCCGGAAGTTGGTCTTTTGTAAGAGGAAAGCGGCCTAAAGCAAACTCCAATAGTGGGGGGGGGGGGGAATCTGTCCAGGAAGGCAGGAGGGGGACCCAGTAGGAAGTTGATGGGGAGCTTTGGGGGTCACGATGCCACTGTGGGGACAGTGAGATGAAGATAACGTCTAGTCTGTGCCCTGCTTCCTCTATTCATTGGAAGTCATTTGAGATAAGATGGATTTTAGATGTGCTGCATTAAAAACCAGCACATCTGGTGAGGGGGGTGTCTGGGTGGTTCAGTCAGTTGAGCATCTGACTCTCGATTTCGAAACAGGTCATGATCCCAGGGTTGTGGAATCGAGCTCCGCCCTGGGCTCCTCATTGAGCGCGGAGCCTGCTTGGGATTCTCTCTCTCCCTCTTCCTCTGCCTCTCCCCCAGTCCCGCTTTCCCTCTTTCTCTAAAAAATAAAAAAATGAACAAAAAAATGAAAGAAAAACCATGAGAGGTTGTTTTTTTTTTTTTTTTTTTTGTCGCTGTTGTTACCGCTTTGGCTAACGACTTGTTTACAGGACCCTTATTCCAACCACTATTTTATGACAGCTGATCAGGAAAGCTGCGACAAGAAACATGAGCCCTCAAACCAGGATAAATTTTGGTTTTGATGGCTGTACGGTGCTAAATTCTCACGGCCCCCTCTGCCCGTTTTGTTCTGATGCTATTCAAGATCGGGTTCTCTCGCAGGTCGTTTGAAACAAGAAGCTGTCCGTGCCTCTTGCGCATATCGCTGGGAGGTCGTAGGGTGGCCCCGAGAGGCCAGCTTCCAACCTCACCCTAGCAAGGAAGGACACGCTGGGCCCCAAGAGGACTGCGTGTTGGTATGGTTCCTTGTTGCCAATACGCCACTGGAGGTACTGAGCGCAATCTTTCTTGTTCCATCTCTAGAGAAGACTGCCGCGGCCTCTGGGTGGTCACAGGAATAGAAAGAGTAAGTTACACGCGGCTTCTAATTGAAGGCTTTTGAAGAAGAAATGGAATGCTTACTTATTTTTGAGAGAGAGAGAGAGGCACAGAGAGAGGGAGGCACAGAATCTGAAGCACGCTCCAGGCTCTGAGCTGTCAACACGGAGCCCCACGTGGGGCTCGAACGCACAGATGGTGAGATCGTGACCCGAGCTGAAGTCGGATGCTTAACTGACTGAGCCACCCGGGCGCCCCTAATTTGAGGATTTTTAATCAGCTGGGCAAATAGCAAAAATTATTTGTTTTACTGTGTTTCATCGGAGGAAATCGGTCCGCTCCTTTCAAGCCTTATTGCTTCAACATACGAAGGGCTGGACCCTCAAGTACAAAGATGAATAAGTCTGTCCGACGCTTGAGTGGCCTCCCTTCCATGAGCGAGAGCCTATGTCACTATAGTGTGGCAGGCACGACAGGGATGGGTTTTCACCGGGAGCTGTGGGGAGGGGTATGCAGCCGGGCGCAGGGAGGGAGGACTGCACTGAGGGATGACCTCCTGTGCTCATGCCTTCTTCTCCATCCCTGAAGAGACAGGGTTAAGGACAAAGCAAACGGAGATTTTGACAGGAGATGTAGCAGACTGTTTGCTGAGTCAAACAGTATTTCAGCGCTCGGCTCTCACTTTTAGATCGACTGCTCTCTGTCCTTCTCGTAGCTTTTCTCCTCCCGCGTAGTTCTTTCCTTATGGATTGCTTGTCCCTTTCTTCTCTCCCCATCTTGTGGAGTGGAGACAACTCTGAACCTAACATGCTGAGATGAGATAAAATGGCAAAAATGCAGTCCTCTGCCCTGCAGTTCTGGTCCGTATCTTAGGAGATTGCCTTTGTCTTGGGGTGAACATTTCTGTCCTGTTCTCACTCCTGAGAGTGTGCAATTGCTTGGAAATGTACGGGGGATAGGAGAGATGGCCGTTGCCACAGGTGGGGTAGGAGAGAGTCCCAGAACTGGGAATATTGGCTGGCTCATCTTAGAAACATGACTTTCCATGTTCCAGGCTTTGTCATGTTTGTTGATAGTTTGTCACGAGGGTGAGAATAAAAATAACCTTGTTTCAAATGCTGACTCTCTTGCTTTTTAATCCCATGTCACAAGCATGTTGGAAGAGATCCCATTGGGACTTGGATGGTAGATGGTGTTGTTGACTTGTTCTCGTCGTTTTTAGGCACAGGGTGAGTGGCTGGAAGAATGCGGGGCTGCTGCTGAGGATTTGGGATCTGGACACGGGACCTGTGGGAGGTGATTCGATCACAAGGGTGGAACCCTCATGAACGGGACGAGTGTCCTTAGAAGAGGCCAGAGAGCTTGTTCGCATTTTTTCCCATCACGTTGAAGATACAACAAGAAGTTGGCTCTCTGCGACCCGGAAACAGACTCTCACTGGACACCGTTTCTGCTGACAACTTGATCTTGGGACCTCCCCATCTCCAGAGCTGTGAGACATAAATTCCATTGTATATAAGCCACCCAGTCTATGGTATTTTGTTATAGCAGCCTGAACTAAGACAGAGATGGACAGAGAAATGGCCACATTGGCGACAGACATTGGAGTGGAGATCCATGAAGGATCTCCATGCTGTCCTAGGCTCCAGAAGACACAGACATGCCTGGTCTCTTTTCTCAGATGCTATGTGGGCCTGTCTTTCCCATTAGTCTATCTGTAGAAAGAAGCCCTCGTCTCGACCCTCCCTGACTTGTCTCAGTCACCAAAGGGTAAGTATATCACTGGCTAAGGGGATAACGTATCTCTGGAACCTTGCATGTTGGCTTTAGGGATACACGGAGGACACCGGAAATGACAAGAAGCTGAGTCTAGCAGGATTGACAGACACAGAAACATATCATTTCAATATTAATACGTGATCCATACTAAGACACCCATCAATCCAAGGAGCTGTGGCTGAAATATACGTTGGTTTATTTGGATTTTTGGATTAACCTTATATTGCCCGATTGACCACATCCTCAAGACTTTCCTTTCCCATTCCTTCCCTTCCCTTCTCTTCCCTCCCCTCCCCTCCCCTCCTCTCCCCTCCCCTCCCCTCCCCTCTCCTCTCCTTCCCTTCCTTCTCCTCTCCTCTCCTCTCCTCTCCTCTCCTCTCCTCTCCTTTCATCTTTCTTTTTCTCTTAGTATTTGTGTGCTGAGACAGAACTTGGTTCTTGGTTTGGGACAGTGGTTGACATGCAACACAGAGCAAAACAGACACAAGTACATGGTGAACCAAGCCAGATAATTAAGTACTTGCGTTGGAAGAGGCTGAGGGAAGGAAATGCAACCTTGTGTTCATGTGCTTGGCTGGACTGAGAACCACTTCAAAGCCAAAGAAGCTTCCTGAGATAAGCTCCTGCCATGGGGACCCCCAGATGCACCAAGTGAGAAAAGATGGCCTACTACTTAACTTTTATCCTTCCAGTTTCAAAACAAACAAAAAACAAGGACCTCAACTATAGGCACTGTTCCAAAGCTAGGTGGTAATTCTTTATCCCTCAAGCCTCAGAGGTGACCAGTCGTGGGGCCCAAGTGTGATTTCTGTGTGTCATGCATTCTTCCAAATGCCTTTGTACACATATTGTCACAGCCAACTCTCCTAAAAGACAATGTGTTTTTATTACACCCATTTTATAGATGAGGAAAACTGAGGCCAGCAAATTTAGGCCACTTTCCCAGGTACTTCCCTATAGCCAGGAGAGGGTAAGTAAAGACATGGCAGAGGCCCTTCTGGAAGCAGCTATGCTCACCCTCTACCACCAATGCGAGGCACTTCTGAATAGGCCCAGTTTCTTTCCTGAGAGAGAGAGAGAGAGAGAGAGAGAGAGAAAATCTGGATCTGTTGTCGGGAGTCCTGTGACAGCTGGCAGTAGCCAGTGATAGTTTCCAGCTTAAGTTTGTACCTTTCAACCATTCTCCTACCCGCCCCCCCAACCCCGCCCCAAAGCAGACTTTATCTAAGGAAGGAGCAGTCCTGTGATGTCAGGGAACCTGAGAAATCCTCCTAGTCCTCAAAGTGTCACTCCCGTCTCTGCCAGGGGGACATGACCTTCTCTGCACCGTTGGAGGAAAATGGGATAGGGACAATTCCATCCAGAAAGGTAGCGATCAACCTAAGCCAATAGTCACACGTCAGGCAGAGATCAGCACCTCTTCTGAGTGCAAGTGTCGGCAGGAAAAGAGTCAAGACACTTTGAGAAAAGCTCAAAGAGGCCACACAGAGTAGAGAAGACAGTGGGAGGGAGGGGCCGGAACACAAACATCACCGATGTCCAAGAGTGCCTCGGCCTGACTCATGCTGACTGGGCAGCCTCAGCTACAGCAGGGCCCCTGCACGGGGCAGGGGCGACAAGGGGTGCCCTCAAGTCTGTCAGCCGTAAGTAGCCCCAGAGTCTGGCTGTGCAATCCACAGCCCGTGCCTCGGTCCCTTCTCACCTTGGTGCCCATAAGATCACGAGGCCTCTGGACCACTGCTATTGTTCCATTTTCCTCTGTCCCTGGAGGGAGCCATGTAAATTGCCAGAGCCATGTAAATTGTCAGATGACATCTGACAAGCCCAACCATTTTTAAAAGGAAGGGGGTTAGGCAAAGCCCTTTCAGTTGCTGGAATTAACATCCTCCACTCATTCCACAAACCACAGCTAATTCTCAACCACTGTGAAGGCCCGGGCATCACAGTGCCTGTCTAGTGGTTAGGATCCCTAGGTTTTCTTCTTGAGCCTTGTTAGGAATGTTCTCGTAATTACTAATTCCCTGAAGATGAAGGCTATTAAAGAAGTTCCAACTTCTCTCTCTCTCTCTTTTTTTTTTTTTTTTTTACATTGGAAAGCTCCCCTTTTTACGGGTGCATAGCGATTGAAAAGGAAAGCTATGCCAGAGATGAGAGATGGCTTGTTTAAAAAGAACGAAAAATTATAAAAAATTCAAAAAAAGAGAAAGAACCCAAAACACAAAAAGTCATCAGAAGGAAAAAAAAAAAAAAAAAACAACACTGACATGGAGTGTTCATTAACCATCTTCTGTCACTACTTAGACCTTGAGCAGGGGGAGGGACATAGGAAAGGAGGAAAGGACAAACAGAAAAAGGAGAAAAGCTGTCTGGGTTTTTGCACGCTCTAGAAGAGGCATCTTCTCTGACCCCTCACCTCTGAGGCCAAAGTTCAGAGGCCCTGGGTGAACCCATGAATCAGAACCTTGCTCATTTCCATACTTTCCTTTGATCGAGAAGCCCCTAACCTCACGGTAATCTATAGGACTAATGTGGCACAGTGGTGGCCCCTCAGACAGAGTGCCGATTCCAAAATGAGGATCTTTTCCTGAATGCTTGTAGTCAGGAGCAGAGCAAGGCCACTGATGTCCATTGTACGTAGGTTTAACTTGCTAAGTAACTTATCAAAAGTTACACAAACTTTGCAGCCATAAACCAAGAATAGTCTATTAGTGGATGTTACTGAGACTCTAATTTCTTTCATATTCTACCAAAAAAAAAGGGGGGAGGGGGACCTTCAAGGCCGCACTCCCCGGGCCCTACAGTGTGGGCATACATGCCGATATTTTCGAGAATTCCGTACATTTCGAGAAGGTGACTTTCAAAGCAGCGCCTCAAAATTTTTGTTTTGGTTGCAGAGAGTTTTCAATAGCAGTCATGTTTGCTTTTCAATAATAAATTGCTCTTGGCTGGCTTCATTATTACCAGTCTGGTTTGATGTAGTTTATTTGATTGGCCCTATCACCTATCATGTGCAGTGATGAATTTTTGTATCAAGTTTTTTTCCCCCCTATAGTTTCCCAGTTACTCAACCAAGGTACATGTGTTCTCGTTCAAACATGACCCACCGACATTCTTGTGCGAGAGCAGATAGAAGTCCCAAAATGTGCTTGGATGGCAAAACCTCGAGGTGTTATGTCCCATTGTACATTTGTTCTAGTTAAGTAATTTGCAGCTTACTAACAAGACAAGGTAATAACGTTACCTGGTGTGTTTTAGGTTTATAGATGGCTTTATACCTTGCAATCACGTGGATAAGCTCATTTGTTTTTCACACACAGGAAGTAAATGATCCTTATATATCGTGAGCGAGAGGTTTGCTGCAATGTGTTTTATTTTCTTTCTCACCCTTTTTATGTAACCAGTAGAAAGTGGGAATAGGGCACCTGAGTGGTTCAGTCGGTTGAGTGTCTGACTCTTGATCTCAGCTCAGGGCTTGATCTCACAGATAGACAGAAGAGGTAGGTTTTTCTTGCTTAACTGGATCTTGATCTAAAAAACTTTTCAGGGACACCTGGGTGGCTCAGTCGGTTAAGCATCTGACTCTGGATTTCGGCTCAGGTCATGATCTCACGGTTTGTGAGTTCAAACCCTGCATGGACCTCTGCGTTGACAGCACGGAACCCGCTTGGGATTCTCTCTCTCCCTCTCTCTCTCTCTCTCTTTCTCTCTCTCTCCCCCTCTCTCTCTGCCCCTCCCCTGCTCGTGCTCTCTTTATGAAAATAAATAAATAAACTTAAAAAAAATTAAAAAGTTTCAGACCAATATTACCTTCAGGTTGTCTGGAACAAAACATTTTAAAAAATCTTGAGAAATATCTTGTGTCTCATGAGGTTTACAGTAGGATCCAAAGGACTGGAAATACTACACACAATAAATCTGCAGAGTATGACCCTCCCTTGTTCCCACCACTGTACCTCTACTTAAGGTCTAAAGAGTACTGCCCTACGTTGTCTTTAGCTCATTGGGACTACCCCTAGAAACACAGGAAAGGAAGAAATCAGACTCTAACTTTAAAGAACTTTGTCTCATTACAATAATGATGTATGTCCATGTTCAAAATTTTGGAAAACACAACAGAACCCAAAGGCAAAACTATTAATGACCCAGCCATTCTACCACCCGCTCTTGACATATTGGAATATCTAACCTGAGTCCTTATTTTGAACAACAAAAAAAGGTATACATATAGATTTTTGTTACAGATTTAGAATCCTTCTGTACATATTGTTGTAAAGCATTTTTACTTAGCAATACATCAAGGACATTTCCCCCAAGTTACTGGATGTTACTTTCTAAAACATCATTTTTTTGGTTGTAAAATAAATGATCATGTATAAATATATCGTCTTTACTTACACAATCCCCCTGGGTCCAAGATCTTGTTATAGAAACAATGCCACGTTATCTCGGTAGCTACGTCTCTGCTCTTACCCAGATCCTCCGTGATTAATTTCTAGGAGTGGCATCATTAAGCTAAAAGTCATGCATATTCACCGAGCTTTTGAAACATTTAGTCAAATGCCTTTCAGAAAGGGGGTCACACCTTTTTTGTTCATTAGAGAAAAATGTGAAATGTTGCCTAGTTTCCTGGCTCTTCTGGAAAGTCTGTCCCCGGACCAGGCTGAGTGAGAACTGACAGGCCAGCTTTGTGAAGGCCACTCTGAGTAGTCCTGCCATGACCTTGAACTACAAGGACTACCGTTACTTCATACCCATTGTTGGGAATCTAGAATGCAGTGGGAAGGGTACCGGGCTTGGAGACAGAATGTCTGAGTTCAGGTCCTGTGCCACATGCTAACTACGTGAGAAAATTAAGCAGATGATCTAATGTGTCTGGCTTTATTTCCCCTTTTGTAAAATGAAGGATTTCTTCTAGATGATCTCTGTAATGTCTTGCAACTCAAAAATTACATAATTCTAGGGCACCCGGGTGGCTCAGCTGGCCAAGCGTCTGACTCTTGATTTCGGCTCAGGTCATGATTTCACGGTTCATGAGATCGAGCCCTGCGTCAGGCTCTGTGCTGACAGTGCAAAGCCTGCTTGGGATTACTCTCTCTCTGCCCCTCCCTCACTCATGCTCTCTCTCTCTCTCTCTCTCTCTCTCTCAAAATAAGCAAATAAATATTTAAAAAGTATTATATAATTCCATCATGCTTTAGACAAACCACCAATCTATCCACCAGCACAGATAACTTGAAAGATAAAAGATAGTCCATGTTTCACGAATGTCACATGAGTTTTATCACCTCCAATGGGTGCTATTCACAAATAACAAGACTTGGATACTCTGAAACCAACTGTATTACCGATATGGGATCCCTCTGTCACGGGAACTCTAAAACCTACTGCGTGCACACACAACCTTTTATGTTATGTTTCTCGATCATGACCTGAAGCAGAGGTGAGAAGTAGGATCCAATTCGGAGCAGTGAATTGTCCGAAGTCAGCAACCAACCCACTCACCCTAAACAGAGGCATCATGTTCGGAAGTTTTTCAACTGGAAAATGGCCCAGAAATGATACAGTCTCTTAGCCAGATTAAAGTAGCAGTTCGAAGGAGGTGTGTGTGAGCTGAGATCGGCTTTCGTTCTTTGCTATCTGTGCTAGTTAATTACTCGCACCTAATACTTTGCTTCTCCGGGGGCAGGTGAGGACAAAGATATAACCCACTTCATGGTGGATCTCTGTTGGCTTATCAGCCATCACATGGTTTCTTCTGCACTTTGGTTTCCTAAATTAAAAAGGGAAAACGTTTGTGGGGCGCCTGGGTAGCTCAGTTGGTTAAGCAGCTGACTCTTGATTTCGGCTCAGGTCATGATTTCATGGTTCGTGGGAGCGAGCTCTGTGTGGGGGCTCTGTGTTGATAGCATGGAGCCTGCTTGGGATTCTCTCCTCTCTCTCTCTCTCTCTCTCTCTCTCTCTCTGCCCTCCCCTCACTCATGCCCCTGTGCACATGTGTACTCTCTCTCTCCAAAATAAATAAATAAACTTAAAAAAAGAAAAGGAGGGAAAAATGCTTAATTCTCTTTTAACCGTGAGGACTATACTTTATTAAGAGCTTACTAGGTGCCAGTGACTGGACTAAACACTTTACATACATTAGCTGATAGAGTAAAAACAACTCTGTGTGAGAGGTACAATTATCCTATTAAAAATAAGGCAAACAGGGCACAAACAGGCTAAATTATTTTCCCAAAGTCATACCCGTAGGGAATGGTAGGATTGGGATCTGGACGCAAGTCTAACTTCAAAGCCAATAACACGGTCTACAAAGACCCAAACAAACAAACAAAACTTACAAAATAAAAAAAAAAGTGTTATAAGTTCCAGGATAAAAGATGTTGGTGTCTGTGAATGAAATAGAATGCATTCTCTTTCTTCACGATGATTAAGTCTGTAATACTGTTTTATCAATGTTGGTCTTGCCCTACTTCAACCAGATCTTAAACCACGATTTCAATGTTAGCATATAAACTTTGCAAACATCTCACATGTTTGCAAAGTAACATTGGGTCCCTTAGACCAATGTTTCTCAAGATGTTTGACCTGTACGTGCAGTTTGAAATGAATTTTGTATCGTGATTCAGTACACATTCTCACACACGTATATACGAAGCCAAACTTCATGAAATAGCGTTGTTCGTATCATATGAAACGCACCCTGTTTTCTATTTTGCTTTATTTTATTTTTCATGCTATTTGTGATGCAATAACATGATGTCGTGACTAAAGAAACCTGTATTTCGACACAGTGCCACAGTGCCCCGTACACTAAGGATCTGATTGATAGTGACCATTCGCTCTGGGCTAGGGGGCAATTCCTTCTTTATTTCCATTCTCCCCAGTCTCTGCCTCTCTGATGCTCACCCCCCAAGAAAAGGATCCACTGCTTCACATCAAAGCTTTTAATTTTCCAAAACTTTCCTTCATTTCCTATGCCAAGGGAAGTCTGCCCTCTAATGATGCAAAAGCACCATTGATTTCAAAGATTCAGCTCCTCAGAAATAGACAAAAAAGGAGATTCTGAATGTAAGAGGGTTGAAAAGAAGGTTTAGAGTTAACAGAGTCTAAACTCTTTATTTATTTTTTATTTATTTATTCATTCATTCATTCATTCATTCATTTATTCCAAAGGATACAGGAGTGCTGATGCATAGGGGCACGTGTAACCCAATGTTCATAGCAACACTATCAACAATAGCCAAATTATGGAAAGAGCCCAAATGTCCATCAACTGATGAATGAATACAGAAGATGTGGTCTATATATACCACGGAATACTACTTGGCAATGAGAAAGAATGAAATCATGCCATTCGCAGCAACGTGGATGGAACCGGAGGGTCTTATGCTGAGTGAAATAAGTCAGGCAGAGAAGGACAGATATCATATGTTTTCACTCATATGTGGATCTTGAGAAACTTAACAGAAGACCAGGGGGGAAGGGGGAAAAAAAACGTTTTCAAACAGAGAGGGAGGTGACCCATAAGGGACCCTTAAATACAGAAAACAAACCGAGGGTTGATGGGAGGGTGGGAGAGGGGGGAAATGGGTGATGGGCATGGAGGAGGCATTTATCGGGATGAGCAGTGGGTGTCGTACGTAAGCGAGTCTATTCCCGAAGCCAAGAGCACACTGTATACACTGTATGTTTGTGGTAGGGTCCCCTC
The DNA here is from genome assembly GCF_023721935.1 of Panthera uncia. NCBI lineage: Eukaryota > Metazoa > Chordata > Mammalia > Carnivora > Felidae > Panthera > Panthera uncia. Next base: position 15,387,134 of record NW_026057581.1, read on the forward strand.
CTTAAGAGAAGGAAACAAACAAACAAACAAACAAAAATAAAACTCAAGGAAACCTGGCTATACGTGTACATGACAGCATCCCTCACGACCTTGGAACATGAGACAACTTAGTCAGACTGCATGTTTGTGTGTTACCATATACGGGTGACAAAAAAGTGGGGAAATATACAAAAAAACTATGCCACGTGGCGCTCGGGGCTCAGTTCTTTGGGTACAAACCCAACTGAGCGGTGCCGGCAGGAATACAGTTGCTTCCTGTAAAGAAAAGCCTCAGTGTCACGACTCTCCGTGCCCGAATCCTGCTACAGGTTAGCTAACATGACAATAAAATTATATTGAAAATAAATAAATAAATAAATAAGCTTTTTATTTAGAAGGAAGGGACAACGGAGGCCCAGAGAGGCATCTGCCCGCATAGTCTCCTATGGAATGCCTGCCCGTAAGAGAGGGGGACATCTACATCCCAGTGTGGACCAGCAGGGCTTTCTCTGGGACTCTGACACCTGTCTTTCAACCAGCAACAGCGAGCCAGGAGAAGTGCCGGAAGGTACAAGCCACGGCCTCTGCTTGGCGATGGAAAACAAAATCGAACCCATATTTTAAGGAAGACCCTTTAATCTGGACTTGAGGGAGCCAAGCCAGAGGATGAATTTTGCCTTGATTCTGAATATTTTGACCCAAACGACAGGAGACAATTCCCCTAAGGAATGCCAAGAAGAAGGTTTGATAAATCGCCATGAAGATAAGAGAGAGCTTACTCTACCTTTTGGCGAAGAGGGAGCCACAGTGCGGAATTTTCCTCTTCATTCTGTTATGTGCTGCTAAGCACTCTGCCCCTCTCTCATAGTCCTTTCTAGTGTATATCAGACTGTGTTATAATTGTCTTTGTACCTGTCTGTAGTCTTTAAACAGCTACATCACGGTGTGATGAACACAAGGAAGTCTATTTTGTGAACCGTCTTATCCCGGATGCTTCTGTAGGTTTTCCTGGTGAACGAATGAATGAGTATTTAAGCATGTCACACTGTGTTAGATATATTTGGAAAAAACAAAACAAAACAAAAACTTTTGTCTGCTTATGTCCCACCCATTTTTCAAGATCTTTTGTATCAACAAATCCTTGACTTACTCAGAAAGACTCAGAATTTGTCCCACTGCTGTCGCTTTCTACTTTGTGAATGCCTTGCTAGAAGCCACTAGATTATTCAGGCATTTTTGACTTTTTATGTTCTACCACGTGGGGATGCCTGGGTGGCTCAGTTAAGCAGCCGACTTTGGCTCAGGTCATGAGCTCATGGTTTGTGAGTTCGAGTCCCGCCTTGGGCTTTGTGCTGACAGTTCTCTCGGAGCCTGGAGCCTGCTTCGGACTCTGTGTCTCCTTCTCTCTCCGCCCCTCTCCCGGTCATGCTCTGTCTCTCCCACTCTCAAAAATAAGTTTAAAAAAATTAAAAAAAATTCTATTCTACTATTTGACATCACAAAGAGTAAATACAAGTATAATTCAGTGCTAAGGCTAGATGCAGAATCAGAAGTCGGTTTTTAAGACCCACCATTCAGAATCCAGCCCAATCTCTAATTTATTTACCCTGCGTTTTTCTAGGGTCGCTGATTGGCTAGCTAAGGATGAATAGGCAATATACAAGGAGAATAACTTTTATGTATGTGTGTATATATGTATATGTGTATCACGGGAGGTAAAATTTAGACAGCACCTGACCTACCTCCTCAAAAACATTAAAGAAAAATCATTAAAAAAAAGAAAGAAAGAAAAACTCTCCTGAGATCCACTCAGCTGCTCTTTGTGATTGGAATGACAGACACTCCTGAAACAGATGTTATCAGCAGCAGGTATGGGGACATGAATGTGTCTTAACTACCTGGGAGGAAGGGCACTTATCACCACAATCCCTGCAAAACCAATTAAACTGAGAAATATTCCATTGTGTAGCATCTGTAGTCAACCTTACCTTCCTCAGCCCTTGTACAGCCTGAACTTATCTCCCCCCTGCCCGATAGAGACTTAGAAAAGCAAAAGGAATTTGGTATTATCAATGTGCTGGTTTATCAGATATGAATTCATTTGTTTTTCCCAAAAATGACTTATCAGCGTGAACAGAGCTGGCTGGCCCAAGTGTGAATTGTGCTCCAAATACCATTTCTGAGTTCCCCTAGAGCCCAAGAATGTTTTATCTCCGGGTTGTTTCCCCTGTTTGTTTGTGTGTGTGTGTGTGTGTTTTAACTCCTTACCTATTGAGATGCATTTCTGGGTCAGGATCCCTGTAAAGACACCAGGAATTAGCACTGTTGAAGGAAATGCCCAGCTCAGGCTGTCTGGTGGCCAGTGTGCTGGGTAGGGTTTCAGCTTTCCTCCAAAAACACCGGACAGTTGGATGTGAGATGAATTGCCTGAAGATGACTCCCGGGGGGCTGAGCGTCTGGGGCCCTTCTTTGTGCGGCCGCTGGTTTTTTTTTTTTGTTTTTTTTGTTTTTTTTTTTTTTTTTTCCCTTGTCTGGGCACAATGGAAAATGCCCAGCCTGGGAGGCAGGCAGGGCTCTGGGCCCTGTGGCCCCGCGTGCTAAACCAACATCCCAGGAGAAAGAGAAGGGGCCTCATCTTGTTACCTGCCTCACCGACCTCTGAGGGGTCCCCTACATCCCACTATGGGTTGATAATGGAGTAGCCTAACCAAGCTTCCCAGACTCTTTGATGCCTGACGTCATCTTGTTGTACGTCTTCAAGATCTGCTCTCGTCTTGCACCTTTCTGGGCCAGACTCCCTCCATAGAAGGCTCCACAGCTATCTCCTTCCTACAGATGGACTTGAGGAGGCTTAACTCAGAAAGCCCTGATTCTTTTTTTTTTTTTTTTTGAGCCCTTGAACAGAAAAGCAAGCCATAACCACTTAAATAAAAATGTCTTTGAGTGTTCAGAGATCTTTCTGAAGGTGAAATAAATGATAAGGCATGTCAGTTTAGATTTCTCGCTAGAAATATCTAATGACTTGAGGGAAAACAAAATGCTCCGTGTTTGTGGTTCTTGCTGTAGTTTTTATGGTCATAATTCCACATTTCTTTTGGGTTTCCGTGACTCACGTCCGCACATACAAGACACATGTCACGTGAGGGGGGGCCTGAAATTGAACCTGAGAGACGTCGTCAGGAATGTTTTGCAATCAACAGAAACTCTTTTTAGCATGGTGCCGTGTGGCTTTATAGCAGTAATGTTGAGAAGGATCATAAATTATAAGGATGCCTCTGAGTCCCCAAGGCTAGACTCATATACCTAAACAAGTTTATTCAGCTTTTCTTATGAAAACTTCCCAAGGAAGTGACTCCACAAACCTCCTTAATGAGGTCCTACAGCCGTGTAGCGTCTAAGAATGGCATTTCAGCAAGAAAATCAAAGTCAAGGTCAAGACTAGAAAAACCTGACAACTGGAGGAGAGGGTACTCCTGGCCCAGTGCAAGCACGAGTCAGAGGTCATCAGTTCAGGTGGTCAAGGTACAAGATTCACAGTATTTGCAGTTACCGGAGGTCAGAGTGGGAAAGAAAAGAAAAGCTTCAAGGTGAACCGTCATAGGTTATTGGGAAGACAGGTGTCTGAGGTCCAGACAGGAGAAATACTGAAAAGCTAAGAAAAAGGTAAAATCACCTGCAAGTAGATAGTGCTGATGTAAACCTGATGTTCAGACAAGGTCAGAGGTCAGTTATAAACAGAAGTTGCTTGTACGGTTCGAGAGGTTGGGTTTCCTTAGGACAGAAAGGGGAGGCATTTGCGAATAATTGACCTGAACCACCTGAGCACACATGTTTAAAACTTGTAACTTTATTTTCTTGTATTAGTTTCAGGCTAAAGAATGTAACTTTGAATGTATTTAGAAACACCAGACCTCACCGGAGACGCGAAAGTCACCTTGTCTCTTTTAGCCATGTGTGAGGACACGCTCTTCGGTTTTCATTTCTCTAAGCTACCTGAGTCATTAGTACCAACTTCTGTCATGCTGCGATTTTTCTAGAATGGTCACGACATTCAAGGTCACGACACCGTTGGTCCATGCAGGTGTGAGACTGAACAGCTCAACAGGGAAAATTACCAGGTTGCCTTAGCACAAACAAAGCTCCCCAGGCCCTCCCCCATTAAAATTCTGAACAGATTTTTCTTCTGAAATTTTCTCTTAAAACAAGTTACTTTCTTAGTGAGGGCTACCGTGCCTTCTCTACAAACCCAACCAAATTTAAATAGTCTCTTCTTACTTTAAAATTAGAAGATGGCAGTTATAGACTTATGAAAAAGCATGTGTCTTTATAATTCCTGCTTAAAACTGTGATCCTTCTCTGTATGGCCAAAAATTAAATTGGTTACTTATTGGCTCTTGCTACTCCCTAAAAGGGGGTCAAAGCAGTGAAAAAAAAAATTTGCATGTGGACTTCTTTTTCACAGTCATGGAACTGTAAAGAAATCTTAGTTATTTTCCATCATGTGTTTTGACCAAAAGACAGTGTCTTATGTGTGACGTGTTAAGGAGGATGATGACTTCTCCCTATGATTTTTTAAAAGCTGGAAAATAATTTAGAACTTTTCCCCATGACTCCTGATAGATTTGAAGCCCTTGGGAAACACTGGTAATTAGTGCTGCTGGGGGCTGTCTAGTGGCCAGTGTGTCGGGTAAGATTTCAACTCTCGTGGGAAAACACTGGACAGTGAGATAGATTGCCTGAAGGTGGCTCCCGGAGCCGAGCATCTGGGGGCACTTCTTCACAGAGGCATTGTTTTCTTTCTCTAGCTGAGCGCAGTGGACAATGTCTAACGTGAAAGACAGGGCTTGGGCTCAGCAGCCCCACGTGCTAAGCCGACAGAGAGAGAGAATCAACCGCCAAACCCTAACTCCCATTCATCGGAATGCCTGTCGCTTTTGTGGACATATTTGTGGCAATGTCCGTCCTTAACGTGGGTCTCTCGCACCTCTCCTGGAGTCTACAAAATGAATTCCATAACTGTACAGTTCGACACGGTCTACGGGATAAAGCCTAAGTTCCTTCCTTTGGCTTTCTGAGCCTGCTTCCTCTGCTAATCTTATCTCGTCACTGTGCCCAGAACATACCTCACATCTCTGGGTCCTTATCGCCATTGCTAACCTGCTAGGAATACCCTAACACCTGCTCCGGTTGCTGAAATCCTACTCAGCTTTCATCAACATACAGTTCAAGTTCAGCTTCTGCCAAGAGGCCTTTCCACCACGGGAGTTCATTAGAAGGTATCATCTGTACCACCTGTTTGCCCTTTGCTTCTCCATTTTTGTCGGATTGTGTACTGTCTCCTCACCTACTCTTAAGGCTTTTAGGGACAGAGACCAGGTCTCTGATACTCATTCATAATTCCATCTTTCTTTTATTTTTTTTTTAATTTTTTAATGTTTATTGATTTTTGAGAGAGAGACAGTGAGAGCCAGGGAGGGGCAGAGAGAGAGAGTGGGACACGCAGAATCCGAACCAGGCTCCAGGCTCCGAGCTGTCAGCACAGAGCTCAATGTGGGGCTTCAACCCACAAAACGTGAGGTCATGACCTGAGCCAAAGTTGGACGCTTAACCCACTGAGTCACCCAGGTGCCCCTCATTTATTTTTTTAAAGTTTATTTATTTATTTGGAGAGAGACAGAGAAATAGAGAGAGAGAGAGAGAGAGAGAGAGAGTGTGTGTGTGTGTGTGTGAGGGAGGGAGGGGCAGAGAGAGAAGGAGAGAGAAAGAGAATCCCAAGCAGGCTCCATACTGCCAGCACAGAGCCTGATGCAGGGCTTGAACCCACAAACCATATGATCCTGACCTGAGCCAAAACCAAGAGTCAGACGCTTAACTGACTGAGGCGCCCAGGTGTCCCAATATTTCATGTATTGATTGAGTCATTCATTTAAGAAAACGTACTGATAATCTATTATGTTCAAATATAGGGGCACCTGGGTAGCTCAGTCGGTTGAGTGTCCAAATTTGGCTCAGGCCATGATCTCGCAGTCCGTGAGTTCAAGCCCTGCGTTGGACTCTGTGCTGAGCCCGGAGCCTGCTTCAGATTCTGTGTCTCCCTCTCTCTTTCCCCCTCCCCTACTCATGCTCTCTCTCTCTCTCTCTCTCTCTCTGTCAAAAATAAGTAAACATTAAAAAAATTTATTATGTTCAAATAGCGTCAAAGATCTTAAAATTCGCAAGAAAGCTCTTCCCAAGTAACACATTTCAAAACATAACAACTAATTACCAATACCCATTAAACGAGGTCCTGTTTCCCCATTGATAAAGAATGTAGAGGTATCTTGCATCAGAATCACGAAGGCAAGATTATATTTCAAAAACTTAATACATGCATGATCTCCTAAAAAGTTGAATTTCTGCCAGCCCAATCAAGCTATCGGAATAGATTATGTAGCCTATAACTAGTGTTTCTATCTGAGAAAAATCAGAAACAACAGCGAGGCCAATTATTCAGCAACCCTCTGATAACTTGACTCTTCGGGAGCTGCCGAAGGACTAAAATGCTGTGTAGGGGTCTTTTTAGGGCAGGCAGAAAGTAAGTATTGGGTTCATTTTTGCAGTATCTCAGTGCATCCTGGAAATGTGTGGCTTTAGGAATGTCCTGCGAGCCGTGTGTGTAACTGGTGATAACTGGCACATGACCTCTTTCCTGAAGGCCTTTCTTGCTGATAAAACAGTGGTGCTAACAGAGCAGAGGAAATAACTTAGAGGCACCATCATCCCCATGAGTCCTTACTTCCTCCGTTACCTTAGGGCCAGAATTAGATTGATCCCCGAGAGAAGAAGATATCTGTGCCGTCGGTTCCCGGTAGAGTGAACATTCTCTGTGCAGAGTGGTAATAACTTTGAGTACATTTCTGAAAAAACTCCTCCGTCATCCCCTGAGTTCTGCCCACTTCTAAAAGATAGATTACTTTGTAGGAAAGAAATCGCTCCCAACGCTCACTGCTTTCTAAAGTTGGGGCTACCCTAATGTTGTTTCTCTTCTCTACTGCTATCTATAAAATGTCTTTTTCCCCTCAGTGGATTCACCCAATCATATTGTTTCTTGAATTATTCCATGGCACCTCTGGAATGTAATTTTTCCAAAGATCTAGTATCTTGATGACTCCATAGGCAAGTCTCCTTCTAGTTATGTTTTTATGGCGATAGAGAATCAATGACATCATTTTTTTGGAATGTATAGTATTTCCAATTCTGCATTCATGAACTTACCCTCTGTAAGGGCTCTAAGGAAATGTTTAGACCCTTACTGAGCACTTTCTACAGAGTCCTTTTAATATCCCAAGAAATAAATTTGTCAAAAGAGAATTCTTCTAAATACCTTCTTGGCATTTTAAAGATGTATAGATCTCCAAAGTTAAATATTTTATATGTTGAAAGTCCAAATTATTTCTGGTGAAACCTTTTGTCCTCTTGTCAAATACGATGCATCCAAATGACAGTATCGGTCCCTGCCAAGAGGTCCTAGTCCGTGAGCAAACCAAACCTTCCCTTCCATGTGTCACAGAACGACAGTAGTTAAACTATACAATAATAAAGCGATTCATTTAATTTTAAGGATAGCGCGCAATGTGTTTGTTCACGTATTTATAAATAAAATGTCTTTGTAAATAAACACATAGTATGTTGGATGATCATGAATGTCTAGGAGATGAATAAAGCAAGGAAAATGAACAGGAGTGGATCTGGTGGCCAATGAAGGGCTCACTAAGAAGACAATAGTTGAAGAAAGACCCAAGGCGGTCTGGGCACCAGCCGTGTGAAAATCTGGGAAAATCCGAGAACACAAAAGCCTGAGGGGATGACATGTGTGAAGAACAGGGGAACCAGTGAGGGCAGGGACAATTTTAATTGATGAGGTTGGGAGGGGAGAGGTGGGGAAGGGATCCCTTAGGACTTTGAAGTCCATTGTGGGGGGTGTGGATGGGAGGGCAGCGGAAGGTGTGGAATGGGGACGTAATGTGCCTGGCCTTATTTTCACAGTATTACAATATTAACAGGAAGTCAGCCTGGCTGGCATTTACACTTAAAAGGGAAAAAACAGAATGGAGATGCCATTGAAATCAGAAGAAAGTCTAAAGAGAAAATCACGAGGGGACCAACAAGGAAAGTTAATTCATTTTTATTCCTTGTACAATGATTTTAAAATGGTCTTTTTTAAAAAAAAATTTTAATGTTTGTTTATTTTTGAGAGAGAGAGACAGAGCAGGAGCAGGGGCGGGGCAGAGAGAGAGGGAGACGCAGAATCCGAAGCAGGCTCCTGGCTCTGAGCTGCAGTGTGGGGCTCGAACTCACGAACCACAAGATCATGACCTGAGCCAAAGCCAGACGCTTAACCAACTGAGCCGCCCAGGGGCCCCTAAAATGTTCTTAATGTGAGTTTGTGTAGAAATGTGCTGCTCTTTCTTTCTCCTCTCAAAGACACCATTTCTAGAGTCTTTTGGGGCCATGTGTTCCTATCACTCCAAAGTACTGAACAAATACATCTATATATGCACAGTTCATCATTTATAAATTATGCATTTATATCTACATCATGTATGACAACTATAAAGAATACATTTTAAAAGACGAAGATAAAAATGAGATACTTCTAAAGTTATTTTTATTTCTTTTGGTCCTATTTTGTTAATAGTTTTGTCTTTTTAAAAAATGTTTTATTGATGGGTATTGAGGAGGGCACCTTTTGGGATGAGCACTGGGTGTTGTATGGAAACCAATTTGACAATAAATTTCATATATTAAAAATAAATAAATAAATAAATAAATAAAAGGAAAAAATGTCTTATTTTATTTTTGAGAGAGAGAGAGAGAGAGACAGAGTGTGAGCAGGGGAGGGGAAGAGAGAGGGAGACACAGAATCCAAAGCAGGCTCCAGGCTCTGAGCTGTCAGCACAGAGCCCAATGCGGGGCTCAAACCCACGAACTGTGAGATTGTGACTTGAGCTGAAGTTGGACACTCAACCGACTGAGCCACCCAGGCTCCCCCAATAATTTTGTCTTCTATATATTAATGGTACCAAATGGTTTTCAGCTCTCACCTAGAATATTGATGATGTTTTGAATTCTTGGTTTTTAAGTGTCTTTCTAATTACAGTGGTTGATATCTCAAACGACAGATATACATCCTTAAATCAGACTCGTTCTTAACCATAATGACTTTAAATCCATATATCAAGTAGTCTTCCCAATTATTTTTGGTTTTTTGGGGGGAACTCTTGTTATTTTGACTTCTTATTTGATATTGGATTCAATAGTCATTTTTTTTTTTACCTCTGCAGTGATCAATGAGAGTTTATTTGGGACTCAGAAGAGTCAGCTTCACGCTTTTTTCCCCCTTTTGTCAGCATAATCAATATTATCTTCTTTTTTAATGTTTATATATTTTTGAGAGAGAGAGAGAGAGAGAGAGAGAGAGAGAGAGAGTACAAACAGGGGAGGGGCAGAGAGAGAGAGGGAGACACAGAATCCAAAGCAGGCTCCAGGTTCTGAGCTGTGAGCACAGAGCCTGATGCGGGGCTGGAACCCATGAACCGTGAGATTGTGACCTGAGCAGAAGTCGGACGCTTAACCGACTGAGCCGCCCAGGCCCCCCAATATTATCTCGATCACCCGTCTCTTTCAGCCATTTTTGTATGCCCTTAATTGTGCTGATTTAATTTAGTAAAGCTTGATAATATCTGTAATCCACAGAACCGGGCAAACACAAATGGCGATACGTGCCACTCTGCTGATGTCGAGTGACCAACTGACTATCAGGCCTCCAGTGGCCCTTTCTCTCAGGATCCCTCAAGGACCATGGTCACACGGCATCTTTTGTCATTGGAACATAGGGCAGCAGGTGTCAAGACACAGAGATGGGGCGCCTGGGTGGCTTAGTCAGTTAAGTGTCCAACTTCAGCTCAGGTCATGATCTCGCTGTTTGTGGGTTCGAGCCCCTCGTTCCACGTCGGGCTCTGCGCTGACGGCTCAGAGCCTGGAGCCCGCTTGGGATCCTGTGTCTCCCTTTCTCTCTGCCCCTCCCCATCACACTCTCTGTCTCTCTCTCTCTCAAAAATAAATAAGCATTAAAAAAATTAAAAAAAAGAGAGACACAGAGCAGAGACTATAGAGTTTACTCTTTAGTTTTCTTTTGGTAAAACATAAATGGAAACAGTAGTTCAGTGTTTTCTTCCTCTGCTGCCAAGACCGTCTTGCTCGCCAGCAAGGGTATGACTGTCCCAACCTGAGGCCCTCTGGAAAGGAGCAAAAGAGTCTTCCAGAACAGCTGCCTGGTGCATAGCTTCAGAATAGGGATGTGACTTCATCGACTGATATGACCTCGTTCAACCTAAAGATAAAAAACCGTGTCCTAGAAACGGATAATAGTATATAAACACTAGTCATAAAAGACAGAAAGATGGGGATACCGTATTGGTGGAGAGTTGGATGAGTAGAGGTGGGGATGTGCAGAGTGTCAGGAGCCAGGTATCAGACCTCTGAGATCTGACAGATGATCGCTGAAATGAGAACACGGGAGGGGCACCTGGATGGCTCCGTCGGTTAAGCATCCCACTCTTGATTTCCACTCCGCTCATGATCTCACAGCTCTTGAGTTTGAGCCCCATGTCGGGCTCTGTGCTGACAGTGTGGAGTCTGCTTGGGATTCTCTCCCTTTCTCTCTGCCCCTCCCCTGCCTGCACTCTCTGTCTATCAAAAATAAAATAAACATTAGGAGAAGAAGAAGAAGAAGAAGAAGAAGAAGGAGGAGAAAAAGAGGAGGAAGAAGAAGAGGAAGAAGAAGAAGAACACAGAGGGGAAAAAAGACCAAAAACTAAGAGCCGAAGTCCCAGACCAAGGGCCCAAATCATATAACCACCAAGAATTCGGGCATGTCAGGGCCTGTCTGGAGGGCCAAGTGGTCCCAGGAAAGACACAGTGACTAGACATGCCAAGGCTGAAGGCTGAAGTCCAGCGGCAGAGCTCTCCTGGAAGAGAGGCTGCTCCTTAACCCCTGGGCCTGAGTCCTACTGGGGAGGGAGAGACAAGGGGACTGAGGTCGGCTTGGGGTTTTGCATGCAATGTGGGCCACGACACCCAGATTATCTTCCAGACTGCCCTCAAGGAGCATGAATTTAGTGTTTGGAGAACTAGATGTCCTGTTGGCCCGAAAAGAATGGGAAATAGGTGCTAAATTGCTGTAAGACCAATAGGAAATGAGCTCAATACACCTCGTTGCCGGGGCGCCTGGGTGGCTCAGTCGGTTAAGCGTCCGACTTCGGCTCAGGTCATGATCTCACGGTTCGTGGGTTCGAGCCCCGCGTCGGGCTCTGTGCTGACAGCTCAGAGCTTGGAGCCTGCTTTGGATTCTGTGTCTCCCTCTCTCTCTGCCCCTCCCCTGCTCATGCTGTCTCACTCTGTCTCTCAAAAATAAATACATGAGTATGAAAAAAAAAATTAAAAAAAAAATACACCTCGTTGCCTAGGGACAAAAGTATGAGAGTATCAGCCATCCAGTTTAGGGAGCCAAACAAAAAAGCAATGAGGATCAGAGCAACATCATCAGCAATGTGAAAAGAGAGAGAAAATGCCACCAACTTGATGGTGGTGGCATGAGTGAAAACACTGGACAAAGCTGAATCCCAGAGACCAACATGAAGGCGTAAGAGAAGACCGCCACCTGGAGAGGTGGAAGGACGCGGAAACCTCTCCCAAAGAAAATTTTCTAAGGAACTTGGGATTTTAGCTATCTCTTAATGTTTATTTTATTTTTGAGTGAGAGAGAGCGTGCAAGCAGGGGAGGGGCAGAGAGAGAGGGAGACACAGAATCTGAAGCAGGCTCCAGGCTCTGGGCACGTCAGCACAGAGCTGACGTGGGGCTTGAACTCACGGACCACGAGATCATGACCTGAGCCAAAGTCAGATGCTTAACCGACTGAGCCACCCAAGCACCCCCTAGCTATCTCTTGATGGGTGTTAAACCATACGTTTCTGTTTTATATTATTTAACATAATCCTATTGAATCTCAGGCTGATACGACTCAGAAAATTTCTTGAATAAAGTTTTCTGTAAGAAAATTTATTAGCCCAGGGGCTCATAGAGAAAGTTAATGAATATGTAAACTTTTCTCTCTTCTTAATTTAAATTAAAGATGGGGACAGATAGCACTTGTAGCCCAAGCTGGATTTCAGAACTCTGGAGACAGTCTAGCATAGGGGTTAGAAGTATATATCCTGGGTCCAACAGACCCAAGATCATACTATTCATTACCCGTAAGACTGAGGCCAGGGTAACCTTTCTACTCTTCATTTTTTTTTTCAACAGTAGAATGGAAATCGGAATAGTATATAACTCTTAGAATAATAAGTGATAATATGCCCTCAATATATCTGCTATATCAACTCTATGGAGCATACAGAGAGCCAGGAATTACAAGAGGGAAGTCCAGATAGGGAGTACATTTCCAAATACAGTAAAATCTTGGATTGTGAGTAACTTGTTCTAGGAGTGTTTTTTGCAAGATAAGCAAACATTTATAATAAATCGTAACTTGATAAATGAGCCATATATTACAATACGAGTAGTACATGACGCTGAATATCACATGATCTCAACTAAGCCAATGATTCTCCCTCTCTCTCTCTCTCTCTCTCTGTCTGCAGGATTGTGAGTGATAGTCTCCCATGCTCGGATGCTCGGTCTCAGGCCACGGTGTTTGGCAGAAATCAGTGATTTTTTTCAGAACGTTGGAAGGTGCCCACACTGGCACTCGTGTATTTTTTGTCACTTCAAAGCACCTCTGGACAGTCCTTTGCTTTTCCCGACAAGAGGAAGCTTAGGAATGCTTTGCTTCATTCTAGGTCAGGCTGCCTGCAGATAGAGACCCTTTCCTCTGCCGCCTTATTGTCATACGGTGGATGACAAGAATTTATTAATTCTGAACTGTAGTCAACATCCATGAGAGCATATACAATGGCCCCCATGCAGAAAAAGATTCCGCTGAGCCAATAGATAGCAACGCTTCTGTTAGTGATAGTGAAAGTCGTCCTACACAATAACCCCCCTCCCTTTTGTCTCCCTCACACCAGCCATGAAGGTCTTTGAAGGTAAGTGCAGACTAATTGTGTATTCTTCCTCACATTTTGTATTTTCTTTGTTATTTTGTATCGGATTACAGTCTTGTAATCATTTTTATATGACTATTTTGGGGTTGTGGAACGAATCAGCTGGGTTTCCGTGATTTCTTATGGGGAAGTTCTTTTTGATACACAAGTGCTTGGATTACAAGCATGTTTCTGGAATGAATTATGCTTGCAAACCAAGGTTTTACTATATTGCAAATCAGATGCCAGGGCCTCCCCGGAAAGTCAGTGAAACAGGCTAAATGAACTGGGCACGTGGGAATCCTACTGCCATCTGCTTGCTCTTCTACTGTGACTATTAAACCGTCCATCTTAATCACCTTCAGGGCAGACTCCTAAAACGATGCTCTTCTCAGTCCCTATACCTGAACCACCAACAGATAGGCTTTAATACAAGGGGTGTGCCTATCGCGCGAGGTAAGGTTGGGGGAGAACTGCATTTTCCTACAGCCAACCCCTGAAATGGTGCATGTTTTTATGGAGACACATTGGTACCTGGGAATAATTGTGCTCATAAGTGCACGAGTGCACATATATGTTGGTGGGGGTGAGGGTCAGAGAGCATTTTTAACAGACTTGTTTAATAACCTGGCGTAATCCAGGAAACATTCCTCCCTGTTGAAGGCAAAGTAGGAGAGAATCGGATTCGATGATCTCCATAGGTAAATCTTAAGATTCCTTCGGACGGGTCAGAAATTAATTAACCAGGATAACATGTTAAGAATAGCTGTAAACAGCCAAAGAATGGAGGATAGACCAGCAAATAGATTAATTCCCTTCGGTATAGAAATTCAAGACAGGGAGCTAAGATATTTCCCACTGGACTTAAACTTTCCACTGTCCTTACTTTAAACTTCATAATGCTGGCTTCTCGGGGTCTCATGTCTCTGTCTTTATGATTCATTTACATTTATGATTTGTTCCAAGTACACTTTTTTATTATCTTAGCCTCCCGTTAGAGTGGAGACGACAGTAATACTCTCCCCCAAAATTGTTCCTCTCATGAAGCACGTGCATGTAAGAATGAGCAGGCATTGGGGCGCCTGGGTGGCGCAGTCGGTTGAGCGTCCGACTTCAGCCAGGTCACGATCTCACGGTCCGTGAGTTCGAGCCCCGCGTCAGGTTCTGGGCTGATGGCTCGGAGCCTGGAGCCTGTTTCCGATTCTGTGTCTCCCTCTCTCTCTGCCCCTCCCCCGTTCATGCTCTGTCTCTCTCTGTCCCAAAAATAAATAAAAAAACGTTGAAAAAAAAAATTAAAAAAAAAAAAAAAAAAAAAAAGAATGAGCAGGCATTGATGGTTTTACAAGACCGCAGCCTGACCCAACAGGCCTTCGCCTTCCACGTGGGCTGGAATGAATATACAAATTTGTACGCACTTCTGAAAAATAAATTTGAAAAGGACCAATTGGAAAAAATAGTCCTGGTGACATTGGATTCTTAAAAAATACATAGTAGTCAGTGTTGGGCAAGGAGCCTCCGTATCTCACTACCTCCATTTGTGGATTTCTCAGACCTGGGAAAAATCACAAGTTTTTTTTTTTTTTTTTTAAAATTTCCTCCGGGGAAAAAAAAAAAACCCTAAAAAAAAAAAAAAAAAAAAAAAACCAGGAGAGAGGGCTTTTATTAAAGTCAGAGTAAGTTTAAAAATGCAGTTGGGAGAACAATAACTGTACAGGATTATTATTTTGCCCAATTAGAGAAAGAGAATTTAGAGAATTTTAGAGAATAAAGAGAATTTAGAGAAAGAGACCACAACACGACCTAAACTCTTGTTAGTATTCGGCCCACTAGGACACCTCATAATTCACACATGTCCCAACAATGTGCTGTACTTCCTATCCTCTTTATCATTTCTAAAATAGTATTATACTGACCAAAGTGAGAGGTAGGCATGTCCATAAAAGCCGAAGAGAGGATTAAGACAATTTGAAATTAGATGCATAGAATTTTTATATTCTATAAAAACTGAGCTAAAAATAAGACCTGCCACATCCAGATCCCTATGAAATACTGATACAGAGAATGAATACAACAGTAGAGTTTTATGGTTCTAGATTTCAGTTCGGACCATGGAAGCATCTAAACATCTCTAACACTATTATAGATACAGAGGATGCCTCGTAATGAACACCATTCCAATGCTGACGTCAATCACCAAGCCTCCAAGAGAAGGCAAAATTGAATTTTGCTTTTTGTGAAAACACAGGGATTTCCTGATTATGTTGGTTCTTTTAGCTCAGCACTTTACGAATGACCCTGACCTGAACAAACTGGGTAAAGGAGTCAGCAAGGCATACTGTCAGACAGAAGGGTGACATTGATGACCAGGCAGATGTCATAATTCAGACTCGCCATCTGGCTGTCAAATGTGGACACGCCCATGCCCATGAGGAAACTTGGGGTGGGGGGTAGGGAGACAGAGGCTGGGCGGATGTACAGCTACAACCAGGGACCTGGCTCCCAGAATGATCCAGGTGTCCCCTCCCGAGTCCAGACCAGCCTGGGGAGCAGCATGAAAAGAAGGATGTCTCAGCCCTCAGTGGACAAATCTCCAGCAGCCCAGCGGGATGAAGCCGTGGCTTCAGCAGGTGCACAACTCAGGGCTTCCCCCCGGAAAGAGTCTGCGACGTGCCATGATGGCGTGAGGTCCATGGCCAGGGTACACAAGTCCTCCTTCAGCTGCTTTGTAGACCGACTGTGGGAGCATTCCAGATGTGTGAAGGCTGGTTATGCTTTGCACATAGACCTCTTTGTGTTTGCCTCGCCGGAGAGTAAAAACACTCACGGGGACGCCCTCAGAGAGAGGCAAGAGGGCCTGAGTGTTTCAACATTCGATATTCCATGTCCTACGTGGACGCTATAGTGCCTGAATCTTGTCAACAATCCACGGTCCCCTTTGGTGTCTGTCTGGCAGCACGACAAATTTAAAAGAGACAGAAAATGCTCTGAATGTTGGTTCCGAAAGGACAAATGTCCAAGCAAGAGCGAAGGCCAGGGTGTCAAATTCACTTCTCCAGGGCTTTTCTTTTCTAAGCACATGGAGGAAATATTGATGGAGGAAATTCAAGTAGCTTTGGGTGGGCACGGGGGTGAGGTGGGGGCCCTGCAAGAGAGAAAAATGACACTGGCTGGTATGAAAAGAAGAAATCATGACATCAGCTTCGCATTTTGCAGCATATAACTCAGTAAGCAGAAGCTTCTGTCCCATTCCAGGACTCGCCTAAAAAAATGGCGCCTGAAAATGTGAAAACAGAAATCACCAGTTAGGCCGCACAGTGTCGTTTCCTTCACAGGGCAGGGGGTCTACGCCAGGGTGACCGCGCTGCTAAACGAAATGCTTACAACCTGCTTTGCAAATTGGCAACCTTTCCAGCATTTTGCCAGGAGAGCGATGTCCTACATCTTCTATTCTGGTCAACAGATCACCTCCATTTTTTTTCTTTTTTTCTTTTTTTCTTTTCATTGCGGGAAGAACACAACTGGAGAGACGCACTTTTAACAAAATGTTAAGTGTGCAATCTGGCATTGTTCAGTATAGGCCCAGTGTTGGACAGCATACATCTAGAACTTTCTCATGTTCTCTTAGGGAAACTTTGTACCTGTGTGAACAGCAACTCCCCCTTTCTCTCCCCCGCCGCCCCACCCCCAGCAAGCCCCTGGAAACCACTGTTCTGCTCTCTGTTGCTATGAGTCTGACTATTTTAGATACCTCATATGAAGACAGTCATGCAGTATTTGCTCTCCTGTGACAGGCTTATTTCACTTAGAATAATGTCCTCCAGGTCCATCCACGTTGTAGTATGTGACAGGATTTTCTTCTTTTTGATGGGTGAATAATCTTCCTCTGTGTGTGTGTGTGTGTGTGTGAGTGTGTGTATCACATTTTGTTTTTTAAATTCATTTATTTTACTGAGAGATAGAGACAGACAGAGAGAGAGAGAGAAAGAGAGAGAACACAGAGGAGGGGCAAAGATAGAGGGAGAGAGACAGAGAGGCTCCTCTCTGTCAGCGCAGAGCCCGACCATGCAGGGCTTGATCTCATGAACCATGAGATCATGACCTGAGCTGAAACCAGGAGTCAGACACTTAACCGACTGGGCTACCCAGGCACCTCCACATTTTCTTTATTCATTTATCCATCTATGGACATTTAGATTGTTCCTACAACTTGGCTATTGTGAGTAACACACCAATGAACATGGGAGTGCACGTGTCTCTTCAAGATCTCGATTTCAAGTCTTTTGGATAAATACCCAGAATTGAGTTCGCTGGATCAGATGGTAATTTTATTTTTGTTTTCTTGAGGAGCCACCATACTGTTTTCACAGTGGCTGCACCAATTTACATTCCCATCAACAGTGCAAGAGAGGTCTGATTTCTCCATATCTTCGCCAACATTCGGTATCTTTTTCTTTTTTTGGACAATAGCCATCCTAACAGGTGCCAGGAATCACCTCCAAATTTCACCGTACGTGTTTCCTTCGTTGCTCTAAAAAGTCATCATGATACAGAGTCAGGACACATTTTACAACAGTCTTCAGTAGAAAAGAGAGTTTCAAAACTCAACATTTTGGACTAAAAATATAGAGACCACCGGGAAGCTAAAATGGTGTAGAGAAAAGTAGAGAAGAAGCCTAAGAATTAGAGTCACACACACACACACACACACACACACACGCCCACCAAAAAAACAAACAAAAACAACCAGGTTTGACTCCAAACCCTGTCATAATAATAGCGTAGTACTTGGCAAGTCATGTCCTCACTGGGGCTCTGTTGGTTATGAGAATTACAGGAGCAAATGTGTACAAAAGGTCTTTGAAAACTCTGAGACCATAAAATGGAGGAATATATTAATGTTATGGATAATACTTGAGCTTCCTGCAGTCAATGGTATTTGACTGCAGAATAAATTCCTTCATTTTTTCCCACTTATGTTGAATTTTGCCTGACACTTGGGTAACCAGATATGGGACAGATGTGGTCTGCTGGGAAGCCCATCTCAAAATTATAATTGTGTGTGCTTACTAATCAAAAAGGATATCCAAAATATAGATGTAAATAGAGTATGGGATAATTAATTCAATATAGCAAATATATATGGAGGACCTATTATATATATATACATATATATATGTGGTGGTGTCCTGGATGTTAAGAATAAGTAGATAGGTCCATCATATCTCTTCCTCCAAGGAGATGAGAATTAAGAAAATAGGTATGCCAAGGAGAAAGAGAAGAGGAGGGCAAATGAGAGCCATGCACATGATCATTTTAACCAGTACGTATTTATGAAGCATTGGTCTAGGTACTATGCATACAAAATTGAATCAGACAAAGTTGTTGGCCTTAAGGAGCTTATAGTTTACTTAGGGGTGCCAATATGCAATAAATCCAACAGAATATCACAGGCATTATCACAGAGAACTATAGATCTTCACGCCTAGGTCTTTATCACATACCTCTAACTCCAGGTATATATATATTTGACTGTCTACCTGAGATCTCCGGGGAGACACTTAGTGTGCCACTCAGAATTAATATATCCAAAATGGAACTACTCATTCCCCGCCAAAAGATGCTCCTCCTGCTGGACTCCACAGGGCAGGAAAGAGCCCTCCCCACCTCTCAGTTGTTCAGGCAAACACCTTGAAGTCATTCTTAACTCTCTCCTCCCTTGGTCAATGCATTGTGTGTGTGTGTGTGTGTGTCTACCTCCTTCACATCTACTCCTTCAGTATATCCATTGGCTCTCCTTGCAGGATATATCCTGAATTGAAGTATCTCTCACCACCTCCACTGGTTCACATCACGACCATCTTCTGGATAACTACAAAGCCTCCTTCCTGCCTGGCCTCTTTGTCCCTGCCTGTGCTCAGTTACAGACTACTGTCAGCACAGAGCCGGAGTTATTTTTTAAAAAACCTAAGTCAGATTACATTAGTGTTCCCCTTAAAATTCCTCAATATTCCCTGAGAAAAATCCAAGCTTCCTCCAAGTTCCATAGCCCTGTTATCTCATGTCCTACAATTCTCTACCTCCCTCACATCGTTCTACACTGGCCACCTTGTTGATCTTTTTAAGTGTTAAGTGCATACTTACCACTGGGCTTTTGAGACCACAGGGCTCCCTGCCTAGCACGATATTCTTTCAGTTGCCCACATGGCTTGTTGCCTTACTTCATTCTGGCTCCTGTTCAAATGTCACCTTATGGATGAGACTTGCCGTGACCATCCTCTATCATATGGCATTCCCTCCAGGAAGTCTCTCAATTTCCTTCATGTTATTCCCTACCCTGAATCACAAAAGTATATACCATATATTTAATTGTTTTTATTTGTCTTTATCTCTCTACTAGATTGCCATCTCCAAGAGACTAGAGACCATGTTGCATTCAGTACTATATCTTTAATGATAGAACAAGTGTGTGATATATGGTGTTAATAAATATTTACTGAAAGAGCAAATGTAAGGTAGTTCCATAAATTCTACATAAATTTCAAGTTGGTCAGGAAAGTATACACACAGAAATTGATATCTGAATCGTGTCTTAAAAAGTGTTATATTTCCCAGGTAGACAAGATCGAGAACAGCCTGCCAAGCAAAGCAATCAGCATGCACAAAGGCATGATGACATGAGCCAGCTTGGTCGGTTCTCAGAATGTCAATCAATTCAGTATGTCCAAAGATACTATGTGAGGGAAAGAAGAGAGAAACAGGCAGATCCAGAGCTTGAAGAAACGTTCATGTCATTCTCAGGACTTTGGACTGAGACTGATGAAGAAGCAACATCAAAGAGTTTTAAGCAATAATGAGATGTGCTCAGCTATGCATTTTTGAAAGGCAACAGGGGGTAGGATGGATAGGTAGGCATAAGACTCAAAAAAAGGAGTTATGTTGGAAGACCATTGCAACTATTGAGTTATAAAGCTGTAGTAGCAGTAGGCATGGTAAGTGCATAAAAATATTAAAGAAGGAGAGTTGGTTTCAACAGTACATTAAAGAATTATTCACCATGATAGGGGTGCCTGGGTGGCTCAGTTGGTTAAACATCCAACTTCAGCTCAGGTCATGATTTCGCTGGTCATGGGTTCGAGCCCTGTGTCGGGTTCTGTCCTGACAGCTCAGAGCCTGGAGCCTGCTTCAGATTCTGTGTCTCCCTCTCTCTCTGCTCATCCCTTGCTTGCACTCTGTCTCTCTCTCAAAAATTAATGAACATTAAAAAAAAGAATTATATACCACAATCAAGCGGAATTTATTCCTAGGCTGCAGCCTGGTTCAGTATTTGCAAATCAATCAACATGATACACCACATCAATAAAAGAAAAGATAAGAACAATATGATCTTGTCAATAGATACAGAAAAAGCATGTGACAAAATACAGCATTCTTTCTTGATAAAAACCCTCAAAAAAGTAGGGATATATGGAATACACCTGAAAATCATGAAAGACACATAGCTAATATCATCCTCAATGGGGAAAAACTGAGAACATTTCTCTGATGATCAGGAACAAGACAATATGTCCATTCTCACCATTACTATTTAACATAGTTCCGGAAGTCTTAGCCTCAGCAATCAGACAACAAAAAGAAATAAAAGGCGTCCAAATTGGCAAGGAAAAAGTCAAATTTTCACTATTTCCAGATGACAGGATACTCTAATGTAGAAAACCCGAAAGACTCCACAAAAATTTCCCAGAACTAATACATGAATTCAGCAAAGTCATAGGATATAAAATCAATGTGCAGAAATCTGTTGCATTTCTATATACTCATAACAAAGCATCAGAAAAAGAAATCAAGGAATGATCTCATTTGCAATTGCACCAAAAACAACAAGATACCCAGGAATAAACCGAACTGAAGAAGTAAGAGATCTGTAGTCTAAAAACTATAGAACACTTATGAAAGAAATTGGAGAGGACACAAAGAAATGGAAGAACATTCTATGCTCATGGACTGGAAGAACAAACATTAAAATGTCCATACTACCTGAAGCAATCTATACATTTAATGAAATCTCTATCAAAATAACACCAGCATTTTTCACAGAGCTAGAACATACAATCCTAAAATTTGTATGGAACCACAGAAGGCCCCAAATAGCCAAAACTATCCTGAAAAAGAAAAACAAAACTGAAGCATCACAATTATGAATTTCAAGCTGTATAACAAATCTGTTGTCATCAAGACAGTATGGTACTGGCACAAAAACAGACACGTAGATCAATGGAACAGAGTAGAAAACCCAGAAATGGGCCCACAACTGTATGGTCAACTCATCTTTGACAAAGCAGGAAAGAATATCTAAAGGAAAAAAGTCTCTTCAACAAATGGTGCTCGGGAAACTGGAGCATGCAGAACTGACATGCAGAACAATAAAACCGGACCACTGTCTTAGACCATACACAAACATAAATTCAAGATGGATGAAAGATCTAAATATGAGACAAGAAATCATCAAAATCTTGGAGAAGAACACAGTCAGCAATTTCTTTGACTTTGGCCAGAGCAACTTCTTATGAGACACATTGCTGAAGGCAAGGGAGACAAAGGAAACATGAACTATTGGGACTTCATCAAGATAAAAATCTGCTGCACAGTGAAGGAAACAATCCACAAAACTAAAGGGCATCCTAATGGGAGAAGATATTTGCAAATGGTATATCTGATAAAGTGTTAGTATCCAAAATCTTATCAAACTCAACATGCAAGAACAAAACAAAACAAAATAAAACTCAGTTAAGAAATGGGCAGAAGACATGAATAGACACTTTTTCAAAGAAGACATCCAGATGACTAACAGACACATGAAAAGGTGCTAAACATCACTCATTATCAGGGAAATACAAATCAAAACCATGATGAGATGCTACCTAACACCTGTCAGAGTGGCTAAAATTAACAACACAAAAACAGCAGATGTTGGTAAGGATGTGGGGAAAGAGGAACCCTCTGGCACTGTTGGTGGGAATGCAAACTGGTGCAGCCACTCTGGAGAACAGTATGGAGGTTTCTCAAAAAACTAAAAAGAGAACTACCCTATGATCTAGCAATTGCAATACTAGGTATTTACACAAAGGATGCAAAAATGCAGATTCAAAAGGGTACATGCACCCCAATGTTTATAGCATCATTATCAACAGAAGCCAAACTATGGAGAGAGCCCAAATGCCCATTGACTGATGAATGGATAAAGGAGATGTGGCATACATATACAAGAGAATATTACTCAGCCATCGAAAAGAATGAAATCTTAACATTTGCAATGATGTGGATGGAACTAGAATGTATTATGCTATGCAAAATAGTCAATCAGAGAAAGACAAATATCATATGATTTCACTCATATGTGGAATTTATGAAAGAAAGCAGATGAACATATGGGACAGCAGGGAGAGAAGAGAGGGAGACAAACCACAAGAGACTCTTAATGATGGAGAACAAACAGGTTGACAGAGGAATTAGGTGGGAGATGATCTAGATGGGTGATGCGTCCTAAGGAGGGCACCTGTTGTGATGAGCAATGGGTGTTGTGTGTAAGTGATGAATCACTGAATGTTACTCCTGAAACCAATATGGCACTGTTTGTTAACTCACTAAAATTTAAAAGAAAAGAAGAGTTGGTTGTGAGCAAGCCAGGAAGACTGAGAGAAAGAATACATCGAGATGTCGCTTAGATATCCATCTTGGGTAACTGGGTAGGTGGTAATGTCATATGTTAATATTAGGAATGCATTAATAAGAAGGGTTTTGAGGGGAGATGTAAACTGCTAGGATATTAAGCAGAGAACAAGGCACAGTCAAATGAGTAATTAAGAGGAATTTAGTAGAGAGCCAATTACAGAAGTATGTGCAGGGCTTAGGGAAGCCAACAAGGAGTAGTGCCTTATCCCAGGGCAACAGAGGCTATTACAGAGGGACTGGTCACTAGAAGCCAGAAGTTCTCCTTAGTAGGAACTAATCCTTACGTAGAACAATGAAAAACTAGAGGAATATACACTCGGAATTCACTTTCTTCTAGTCCTCTGGACCCCTGCTGGGGATTTCTATTGGGTAAACCCAACAAGAAGACAGAAAGTGAAGATGCCCATTAATATAACCCATAGAAGTAAGCCTCTCTGGACACAGAGTAAAGGATGGAGAGCAGTTTCAATGGGAAAAAGAAAATATTCAGTCCACTTCTTTTGCCCCTCAGCATCTACTCTTGTTTTTTGGATGCAAACCATTGTGATCCCAGCACAGGAGACACATAAAATCCTATTGGATGCTGTTTCCTCTCAGATATATACTGAGTCCTACTGCTATACTCTCAGTCATCCTGCCATCAAAAACTTAACACATTAGTTACTCTCAATACTCTCCATATAAGGTGTAATGTAGCAGGGGTGAAAAGAATCAACTAATATAAAACACAGTTCTACTTGCAAAATGGTCAGGAAACCCAGTGGATAATCATACCAACATTCTTTTACCACCCATCTCATAGTTCCTTCCACGCAACTTGGTCTGACAGGGTGTAGCTGAACCTTCACTTTTTGTGGGTTATGATTGCTCGGTCATCCTATGTTTATTGGGACGCCATGGTTTTCCTTTTATCAGAGCTGTTGGGCAAGAAAGCAGCACTGGAGATGTCACAGTGAATCCACCAAGTTCCAAGCTTAGCCCTTTCTGCCCCCAGGGTTCATCAAGGCAGGACGGTGGGAGAAAAAGGCTGAGATCTATAGGGTGACTTATCTTGACAATGAGATTATTGAAAGCCTCTGAAGTAGATACTGCCTGGTATCTAGGGATATTTACATATTTACATACAATTACATTTACATACAATTACATACAAATTTACATACAAATATTTACATACCCTGTGCCCATTCCAAAAGCTCATTCACTTACCACTTGCCCCAGAACTTCCTGTACAAAATTTTCAACTTGACAGGTCCTTATCCAGGAGGTCAACTTATCAGCCACCTCCCATGAATTAATGTAGATCCATAGCAGATCACCCCTCCTTCCACGGGAAGTGGACAACTAGATATAGGGTATGGATTTAGGCCTTCTGGGAGACTTTCCCTTCAGCACGATCATTCAGGGACTGCCCTGCATAAGACTATAATGTACACGCTATGCAGATAACATCTGTAAACCAGGGTCACATTATTTCCTCCTCCATTGGCTGGTCATAAGAAACCTCCATGTGGCCATGGGTATGGGTCAAGGCAGAAGTTACAAAGTAGTAGGAGCAGGTGCCATAGGAGTCTGAACTGCCTGCTTATTATACAGCATATTTGTACTTTCCGGACCCACTCGGGTTAAGTTTTGTGTATACAATCTTTATTTTACAATGGGACACTACCATTCAATGGATCAGATAATACCCAGTTCATTAGGAGAAGTTAGAATTGGGTGGTCATTTCATTTCTCATGATCAGGCATAATCAGGAGCTCTTTTCAAATGGAGAATTGTTGGCAGAGAGAACATGTCCATACTCTAAAACTTAGAACTTGTTCTGTGAATGTTCTCTTGAGGTTTTCCAGAGCTTTCTGAGAACCAGTTATTTCCAACACTATTGGATGTAGTGGGGCATATGACCCAAGTGCCAGAACAGCTTGCAGTGCGGCATGAACCTGCTTCAGAGCCTTCCATTCTGATCCGTTCGAAACTAATGTCCTTGTTGGTTACCTGATAAATGGATTGGAGCAGCATGCTTCACTATGCTATATGCTGCCTTTATAATTCAAAGAAAACTATCCATCATGTGCTTTTTTCTTTAGTGAGTGGTGTAAGGGAATATCCTAAGGGTCCCTAAAATTAGACCCCTAGAAACTTCACCAGTATATTCAAGGCCCTGAAATTTTGTGGTTATTTTCACTCTTGTGTTTTATGAAGTTACCTAGGGCTCTAGAAGAAAAAATAGTGGGAAATAATATGCATTCACATGGCAGAGACAGCAGCCTACTACTGTTTAACTGTTTTACTTTGGGCCATGTCAGTTCCTTGTCATAATATAGTCCAAATGGAACCTGATACTTGATTTGCCTCAAAACATCACGCTGGTACCGGCATTCGGTGTCTTTATGCCTATTGGACCTGGTTGGCAGGAAATTGCAAGAACCTTAGATGACTTAGTTTAAAAATATGTTCTGGGGGCGCCTGGGTGGCTCAGTCAGTTAAGCATCCAACTCCTGATTTTGGCTCAGGTCACGATTTCACGGTCACAGGATTAAGCCCCAAACTGAGCATGGAGACTTTTTGGGATTCCAATTCTCTCTCTCTTTCTCTCTCTCTCCCCTTCCCCCTCAGCTCTATCTCAAAATAAATAAACTTAAAAAATAAATATATATGTAAATAAAAATATATAAATACATAAATATTAAAATTAATATTTATTAAAATTTATTAAAATTAAAATTTTATTTATATATAAATAAATATAAATATATTTATATACATAAAAATAAATAAATATATATTTATATACAAATAAAAATATAAATACATATATATAAAAGAAATATATATATGTATATATATATATGTATGTGTATATATTCTGGATAAAATACAAGTTCTTTGTCAGATAGATGTATTGTGAATATTTTCGTCTTGGCTCTTACCTGTTATTCACTTTCTTAATGTATCTTGTGCTGAATAGAGTTTTAAATTTTGACAAAATTTTATTTATCTTTTTTTTCTATTATGGTTAAAACTTTGTGTGTTCTAAGAAACTTTTACTTACTACCCCCCCCCTTTTTATTTCTACTCCATAGAATACTATATGTAAGATGATATTATTCTATCCCTTAATAGTTTGAGAAATTCAAAGATGCCATCTGGACCTAGATTTTCTTATGAGAAGGCTTTTTTTTAAATGTTTATTTATTTCTTTATTTGGGGGGCGGGGAGGGACAGAGAGAGAATCTCAAGTCGGCTGTGCACTGTCAGCACAAGAGCCTGAGGTGAGGCTTGATCTCATTAACTGTTAGATCATGACTGGAACCGAATTCAAGAGTCAAATGTTTAACAGACTGAACCACCAGGAGCCCCAGTAAATGAAAAATAATAAACAAACAAACAAACAAACAAACAAATAAATAATTCAAGCTTTCCAATAGGAATAAAACATTCATATTTTCTCTTTGTTCTTCTGTAAGGTTTATTTTTTGAGGATTTTTATATATTTCATTCAAATTAGCACATTATCTTAATAAAATATGTGACATTTTCTTATTTTTTAGCTGCCTCTAAGATCTTAACTAATATTCACTTTTCATCACTGATTGTTGTAATTTGTGTTTTCTCTTTTCCTTGATCATTTTTATTAGGGGCTTATTAATTTTATTGTACCCCCCCCCCCAAAGAACCAGTTTTAGCTTTGTTGATTTTCTCAACTGTTGGTTTCTTTTCTATTGTATTCTTATTTGCCAGTATCTTTTTTATTTCTTTCCTTCTACTTTCCTAATCTTGAGTTTGCTATTATTTTTATAGTTTCTTGAGATGGAAACTTAAATTTTCACCTTTTTTTTCTAATATATGTACTTCAGGGAGTTCTTTTCCTCCATTAATTGCCTTAGCGGGATTTCCTTAAGTTTGCTGTGTTGTATCTTTGTTACCATTTTCTTAACATGTTTTGTAATTTCCATTTTGATCTCTTCTTTGACCCGTGAATAATTTAGAAACATATGTTTAATTTCCATGCATTAAAATATTTCTATTTGTCCTTTTGCTATTGATGTCTGGTTTAATTCCATTATGGTGAGGAAACACAATCAGAGTGGTTTCAATCTTTTGAAGTTTGTTGATGCTTTCTTTATAACCCAACATATGGCCAGTTTTAGAAAATGTTCTTGTGTTTTTAAAGTTTTAATCATTTTTGAATACAATATTCTCTATTGTCAATCAAATCAACCTAGTTAACATTCTTATCCACATAATCTGTATCTTTACTGATTTTTTTTGTTTGCTTTTTCTATTGTGCATTGAAAGAAGAGCCTTAGTATTTCACTATGATTTAAGATTTGTGTTTTTCACCCTTTAATTTTTGTCTTTTTGCTTTATATATTTTGAAGAATGTTTTTGATATTCATGTATCAAAGTGTTGTGATTTCTTCCTGATAGATTTGGCATTATCATGGTAAAATGTCTTTCTATCTTTAGTAATGTTTTTTGTCTTAAAATATAACGTGTCTGATATTAGTATAGATTCACTAGCTTTCTTTATTTTTTTATTTTTTTAAATTTTCTTTGAGAGAGAGATTGTGCATGTGCACAAGTGGGGGAAGGGCAGAGGGAGAGGGAGAGAGAGAATCTTAAGCAGGCTCCAGGCCCAGCACAGGGTCCGATGTGGGGCTTGATCTAATGAACGTAAGTTCATGACCTGAGCTGAAATCAGGAGTCGAATGTTCATTGTGTATCTTTTTCCATTCTTTTTCTTCAACCTTTATGCTTTCCTAAGCATCATATTTTTTCATTGAGTCTAACAATAATATTCTTTTACTAGTAGTATTTAGTTCATTTATGTTTTACATAATTATGGATACATTAGGGTTTATATTGACTACCTTTTGTTTTCCATTTGACCTATTTATATTTCTCTTTTGTTCTTCTTTTCTTACTTTCTTTTGAGGTAATCAATTATTTATTATCTATTTTTCCTTCTATTAACTTGTTAGTTTTAAATTATTATTATGTTAGTGACTATAATAGGCGTTCTTGGCTTATTACACTATTAATATAAATGATAACTTTTACCACTTTCTTGACATTTCTAGAAGCCTTTATATTCCACTTACTTCCAATCATTGTTGCATACCATTGCCATGCATTTCTAGTTCTGCATATAATTTATGTTCTGCCCACATTAAGATTATTGTTTTATACTATCAGATTTAAATTTCCATATATTTTCCCATTACATGATTCTTTATTTCCTCCAATATTTCCATGGTTCCATCTGTAATCATTTTTCTTCGAACTGAAGGATTGGGCTCTATATTCTTTAGTTTTTCCTCTAGTGCAGTCTATTTTTGACTAATTCTTGAACTCTGTCTAAAAACATATGTATTCCACTTTCATTTTTGAAGGATGTTTTTCCTGGACATAAATTCTATGTTTTTATTGGATATAAATTGGTTCTTGATTTTTTTCAACCCTTGGAAAATGTTATTCACTGCCCCTGGCTTCCATCACTTCTGTTGAGACACTGCGTTACTGTTGTTCCTGTAAAAGTAATGTGCTTATATTTCCTCTAGTTGTTTTTAAGACTTTTATTTTAAGCAGTTTGACTACAATTTGCCTAAGTTCTCTCTGTATTCATCCTGTTTTTCAGTTTTCAGTTTTAAAGTTTTTCAGTTTTGGAATATCCACAGCTTCTTTTTTACAGATTTATCTATTAAAATTTTCCATACTTTCATCTCCTTTGTTCTTCCTGTTCTATTTCCTCTAGCATAATAATCTTAGTTTTACTAAAAGCCTCATCTGCTAACTCCAATATATTGATCATCTGTGGACCTGCATCTATTATATTATTTTTCTGTTGTTTATCAGTCAGCTTTATTTCTTTGCATGATTAGTAACTTTGAATTTTTTTTCCAGATACCACATACTAAGGAACCATTCCAGAAGATGTTTTCTAGAATGTTCCTTTTTTTCCTGTCTTAGGCCAACAAAGTGAGGTTCTGATCAACTCAGTTCAGTCAGAAATTGAGCTGGGGCACTGCTGGATTGCAGTGTAGTGAGAATCATCTCCTCTATGGCATACTTCTGCCCTCAGGACATGGACCTCTGATCTTCCGACTGAAAGCCTGAAGAGTCTCCATTTCCTCTTGGATTAAGAGATCCAAACCTTCCCTGCTTGGGTTCCAGCTTCATGTGTCCTCAGACTCCAGCAGATGTCTTGTAGTAAGGTCAATGTTATCCCAACAGTTTTTTTTGTTTCCCAAGCACACAAGACTGTGAGAGTTTTTACTCTGTCTTTTAAAATCTTCCGTCCTAGTTCTCCTCTTCCACAAAGCAGCGGAACCCGGGAAATGTTCCATGGGAATCCAGTGGTGCATTTAGGTCCCTGTGAGTCTTCATCTGGACACACCAGCTCTGTGGCCTTGCTGGTTTCTTTTCCCCTATAGAGTCTCTTTGCTTGGGGAAATCCAATGCTCAACCTATGCCCATAGTTAATAAATATCCTTAAGGCTTAAAAAAAAAAAAAAAGAGCTGGATGCTGTGTTCCTCAGAAACATTTTCCCTTACTAAAAATTAGTATATCTGGTTCTTCTTGTTTCTGAAGTTTCCTGGTATCTTTTTAAAATATGATGTTTTTGTAATGAATCCAGATTTTCTTCTAGTGGAAGCATTAGTCTATATCCAACCTGAAAGCAGAAGTCTTGCTTATTTAATTTTATATAAATCTTCATGGTGTAGTTTGGAATCTCTAAGAGGAAACTTTGTCACTGCTACCATTTATGATTCATTATTTTTCATACATTTTTAATAGGCATTGAACCAGAACATCTGAATATTGCAATCAAAATTCAGTGTTACAGTTCTTAAATGATTACGGTACTGGTGCGTCAATGGACAAATCAGTGCATCATAATGGAAAGAAGAGAAATAAGAGATATCCACATTTAGTATGTGATAAAGCTAGCATTTTGAATTCATGAGAAAAAATAAATGGTTTATTAAGCAATGATGCCGAGACAACTAAAAAATATTTAGGAGAAGAAAGTAAAGGTTTTTTTTTTAATGTTTATTTATTTTTGAGACAAAGAGAGACAGAGCATGAGTGGGGGAGGGGCAGAGAGAGAGGGAGACACCAAATCCAAAGCAGGCTCCCGGCTCCGAGCTGCCAGCGCAGAGCCCGATGCGGGGCTCAAACCCATGAACTGTGAGATTCTGGCCCGAGCCAAAGTCAGACGCTTAACCAACTGAGCAACCCAGGAGCCCCAAAAGTAAAGTTTTATCTATGATTTATACCTTATATCAAAATAAATTCCAGGCTGATCACAGATCTAAACATAAAAAAAAATAAATGTATAAAATACTAAAAGAAAACAGGAGATTAAAAAATATATATATAATCCTTAGGATAAAGAAGACCTAAGTATAAGTCAAAAGCCATATTGAATTCAAACCCTTAAAGGAAAATATTAACAAATTTGAACATTTTTTGTGTAGTAAAACCATGAGAATCTAAGCCTCAAAATGAACAATGAATTAAGAGCATTCATAACTCATATGAGGCAAAAGACTAAATCTCCTGGTATATAAACTCCTGTAAATCAATACGACCAAGACCAACAACCAAATAAGAAAACTGGACAAAAAATACAAATAATTGTCAGTGCAGATTCTTCAACATATGAAAAGATTCCTATCTTCACTTGCAATGAAAAGAATGCAAATATAATCCTCATTGACATGCCGTTTTCAACGTTCAAGTCCACGAGTCTCAACCAGTTTACTTACATACAATCTGGTGAAGATGTCAGAAAATAAGCACTTTGTTATGTGGGTGAGTGCAAACCAGTACAACTTCTATGAAGAGCAATTATCAAGATCATTTTCTCCTTTAACAAATATTTATTACTATACCACTATGTTATTGGGACAATGGATATTCTGAGAGACCTCATGGATTAGCCAGCGCAGAAAACAATAATTAAATGAGTATCTATAATAAAAGGTAATAAACTTAAAGAAAGGACCATAATTGGATACCACAGCAACATCAGGAAAAATATTCCAAAAGAAATGACATGTAAGTAGAATTCTGAAAAGAGGGAATTAGTTGAATATGCAAATCTCTTCCTACCCTCCTCTGCCTTGCTGTGTATGGGATGGATTCAGACCTCTTCTCCTGTGGCTTCAATGTGAATTCAGCCAATGAGAAGCACTGTGGGATTGTGGATTTTGGGAGGAGGGAAAGGCTTGGTATTGGCCCCTTCTTCCTTTTTTTTTTTTTTTTTCATTAGGGTCTCAAACAATGGCTGCATCTCCTCAATGACTCCAGGTCCCACAAGATATTCTCTCTCTCTCTCTATGCCCCAGCTTCTGCTCCGAGTCTAACATCTACCTGAATTCTGGAATCAAATAACATGATCTTATCTCTTTATCCCTCCATGCCAAAGAAGGGTAACTCTTTCTTGTTCTTGGCAATCTGAGTTGTATCACCTCCTTTGTTTGCTTTCTCAGTTCTTCAGTCATCTATGTGACCAGTTCCCTTTACTAACTTTCTTTCTGTCTGAAACTACAGTGGTTTCCATTTTCCTGAGTGGACCTTGACTGAAACATGAGATAAGGAGTGCTAGTGCTCCAGGAAGAGAGAATAGCATATCCTAAACGCAAGTCTAGCTGGAGAAGAAGACAGAAAGAAATATGACGGAGAAATGGGACAGAAAAAGGAAGTGGTGTGATTGAAGATCAAGCGTTTGCAGGTGAGGCCATCCATTGATGAGATTTTTTTGGAAGGGTCACCCTGGGGGTCACACTGAAAGTAGGAGTGCAGTCAGGAGCCTGCAGTAGAAATCTAGGCCAATGATAATGGCAGCCTGAATGAAAACAGTGGCAACGGGAATAGAGAGTGAATGACCTGGAAGGATATTTAGAAATAAGGATGGGTAGAGTTTGTTGGTTATTTGGATGGAAAGAGAGACAGAAAGGAATGAAGAAACACTGCCTTTTCTTTCTCCATTAATTCCTCATTTGATTGCATAAAGGATGTTACAGAATAGACATTTTCCCAATACTTTCATTTAGGGGTTCCCCAATGAGTTCTTAGTATGCTGCTCTAGTAAAACAGGTGAAGCATTAGGGTATTTCCACATATATCTTTATGTCTTTGACACCTGGGCTTGTGAGAGAGTTTATCACAATACTTCAGGTCATTGACCTGAATTAGGTTAGTGCTACTGTGCCAGAGATAAATGAAGCCTCTGTTTGGCCCAGTGGTCTATTGAGGTTGGTCATACAAAGGAATCCTTGTACAACCCAGACAAATCTGTAATAAGGAAAATGCCAAAGTCACTACAACAAAGTTCAATTAAGAAAAAATGTATTGCTGTGTGTTCAAACCAGTTTATAATCATTTATTGAACTTATTCTGGGAAATTGGAGTAAAATGTAAAAAAAATAAAAACACAAGTAGATAAGAGTTATTCACAGTTCAGTTAAGAAAGGAAGGAAAAGGAGCACTCTAAAGAGAATGGGCTATAAATCTTCATCAAGCCTCTAAAGTTTGAAAGTTGAAGGTCTGTTGTTTACAATTTGTCTCCCTCTCGCAATGAACTGTTAGAAAGAAGTAGTTTGGAAGGGTGAAGGAAGGACAGGGAGGAGTGGTCAGGAACCACAGAAATCCTGACTCTCCACTGTAAATCACCATCCTGAAGGCCATTGAGGGTCTAGTCCACTTCCTGCGCTGACAGTACAGTGGGGGCAATTAAGAACTCAACTCTGGGGTCAAGATGTCTGAGATCAAATCCTGATTTCACATCCTGGTGGTCATATCATTACTACCACTAGAGGAGCAGGTTATTTAATGTCTCTATTCCTTAGTATTCTCATCTATAAAATGGGATATTCATAGAAAGATTAGAAAACAATTCCATTTACAATAGCACCAAGAAGAATAAAGTAAAGATGAATAAACTTAACCAAAGAGGAAAAGACTTGTAGACTAAAAAAGTATAAAACATTGTTGAAAGAAATTGAAGACACCAACAAATGGAAAGACGTCCTGTGTTCATGGATTGGAAGACAAAATACTGTTAAGATGTCAGCACTGCACAAAGTGACCTACAAATTTAATACGACCCCCATTAAATTCCCAGTAGCATTTTTTTGCAGAAATATAAAAAATTATCCTCAAATTCATATGAATTCTCAAGGGATCCCGAATGGCCAAAACAATTTTTGAAAAAGAACAAAGTTGGAGATCTCACCTTTCCTGACTTCAAAACGTCACCACAAAGCTACAGTTATCAAAAGAGTGTGGTATTGGTGTAAAGACGGTCATTTAAAGCAATGGAATTGAGTAGAAAGCTTAGAAATAATCCTTGGAATAAAAGGACAAATGATTTTTGACAAGAGTACCAAGACCATTCCATGGGGAAAGGACAATCTCTTCGACAACTGATGTTGGGGAAACTAAATAGCCACATGCAAAAGGATGAAGTCGGGCCCTTACCTCGTATCATATACAAAAACTAACTTCAAATGGGTCAAACACCTCAATGTTAAGAGTTCAAACTATAAAGCTATTAGAAGAATAGCAAGATTAATGCATGTAAAGCTCTTAGAGCCAGCAACGCCTGGCTCTAAGTAAATGACACAACCTCTACCTAGCTCCTGTATGATTGGCTCCATGGGGCAAAGAGTGGGATGTTGATTTAGCAGTGCAGCTGAGGGAGGGCTTATTCCCTACACTCATTGAACACAAAACCAAACAACTGAAAAAAGAAAATGGAGAAGTCTAAAGGCACAGGGACCACTGAAATCACAGACTCTAACGTTGAATCAAATTTTGTAGTTCATGCTATTCGTGGTGGGACACTTCTCAACAACATCTGAGGAAACTCTAGTGAAGGCAAAGTTGCTTTCACCCCACGAGGCAACCCACTACTTCTTTTGCGCTCTGGTTTCTTGTCTGTTTACTTATGCTTATCTGTCTCATTAAAGCAGCTACTATTTGGCGGAGTTCTACTCTTTCTCTCTCGAGACCATTTTAACATGAATCGGAAGATATTTATCGTAAATCTTTTGACAGACAACAGACCTCCTCCCAGTCACAGACGAAAGGAGATGGACTGAGCTAAAAACAGATCCTGACTATGTGAAAAAGCTGCTAATAAAAATGCTAACACAACGGGCTTACTTTATTGAGGGTAGAAGGAAAATAATAGCCCCCTTGCGTTCTATATATTTCATAAACTATACAGAGCGTTAGATGAATAAGTGACTGCCTGGTGGATAAATTAATGCATGAAGAACATCTAGCATGAAGGCTCTAAAACCATATACAAAAATCAATCCTTTACATTCCAAGTATAGAAAAGAACATTAACTAAGACAGGTCTTAATATATTTGTTTAATTGCTCAAAAGATTATTGTTGGAAATAGTCATTCCTTTTTAAATTTGTAAATGAAACTCTCTGTTTCTGTAAAGGATATGAAATGGCCAGAAAAAGAATTGATCATTGATTATATATATATATATATATATATATATATATATATATATATATATATCTTGCTTTAAAGGTGAAAACTAAGATAGGTGTATAGAAATTAAAGTGATACAGACATGGACTTAAATTAAGGAAGACCTGTTTTTAAATTAGAACCAACACTCCTGTATCCCTTGGGTAAAGGGATACAGGAGTGCTGATGCATAGGGGCACTTGTACCCCAATGTTTATAGCAGCACTTTCAACAATAACCAAATTACGGAAAGAGCCTAAATGTCCATCAACTGATGAATAGATAAAGAAATTGTGGTTTACATGCACAATGGAATACTATTTGGCAATGAGAAAGAATGAAATATGGCCTTTTGTAGCAGCGTGGATGGAACTGGAGAGTGTGATGCTAAGTGAAATAAGCCATACAGAGAAAGACAGATACCATATGGTTTCACTCTTATGTGGATCCTGAGAAACTTAACAGAACACCAGGGGGAGGGGAAGGGGAAAAAAAGTTACAGAGAGGGAAGGAGTCAAACCATAAGAGACTCTTAAAACCTGAGAATAAACTGAGGGTTGATGGGGGGTGGGGGTGGGAAGGAAGGGAAAGTGGGTGATGGGCATGGAGGAGGAAACCTATTGGGATGAGCTCTGGGTGTTATATGAAAACCAATTTGACAATAAATTTCATATTTAAAAAAAAGAAAATAAAAAGAAGGGATTTGTTGTGTCAGAAATTGGAGAGGCATACACTGACAGTGAAACAAACAAAAAAAAATTACACTGTAAGGAAAAAAAACCTTTGTTTTTGGAAAACACACACTCAGGTACTTAAGTGATAAAAACAAAAATAGAACCAACAAAGAATGACTTTCTCTGATGTTCTGAGTTCTGCATTCTTCACCAGGCCTAGAGGATGCTCTGTAAGGAGGCTTGCATTAGGTGAGACCCATCCATTTGGTATCCAGTGCTGAGACCCTGTGACTTCTATGATCTCTCGAGGCAGCTTCTTCTTCTGTGCTAGCAATGTGAGATGTTGTAGGCTGATCAAACTCCTATTCTTCAAAGATTGTCCTGGAACCCACAGCAGAATGAATTTCATTCTCTTTTCCTGGCATTTAGAACTGAATGGCTGAAGGACAAATAGAGAAACTTCCCTTGGAATACATCTACCCTTACTGATTTATATTTTTGCTATAGAGGTCTCTATAGGCTGTACTCACACAGAATATCTAAGCTCCAGGCCTTTTAGAGACTCCAGACCTTGGAAATGTGAGAGAGAGATGGACCATCTTACCAAAACTTTCCTTTTCCACATGTGGATCAGATTAAATAATACCGTGGCACTGATTCAGACAGTGTCACCAAACTCACAGATTGTATATATCCTGTCCCTAAATATCGCTCTGACATCTTCTTGCCATTTCCCTGTTTGTTGTTCTATAATATGGAAAGGTAACATCACTAACAAACACTCACCAGCATATACACAGCCCATGGGTGTTCTCAGCACCAAGGAAAAGGTCAGTGGTAACAGCCAATTTTTCAAAATGAAAAACTAAATAAACACTTAAGGCAAACACAAAAATTCATTACCCTTCAAATGTGTATGCCTGAAACAGGCTTGAGATTCTGTCATGCCCCATTCAGGAAAATTAAAGAAAACATAATACATAAATCCCTTGTAGTACATTTAGGAAAAGGGAGACTGTGTCACTGTGTAAAAAGGCCACCACTGGGAAGAGAGATGATCTAGTTCTATTCTCTCCTGCCTTCCCATCTTCAGGTTGTTTAAAGACTTTTAGGTGATCAATTAGTTCTTTTGTGTCTTAGTACTCTCAAGAGTAAGGGAGACGATAATATCCCTTTCCTCTCATTTTGTGAAACTGGATAAATTTTGTGCCTCTTAAGAGGCATCGAATCATAATAATAATCCCATCAAATAACTTTAGTTAGGCTCTTCATGGTCCTTTACCTGGAGCATCCACAGCCTTGGTATTACCTCTGACCTCTGGACCATCCATGAGAAATCAATACAACTTTCTGTTTTTCAAAAATTAAACGTAAAATGAGGGGTTGGGGACACCTGGATGGCATAGTCAGTTGAATGTGTGACTCTTGATTTTGGCTCAGGGTCGTGGGATGGAACCCTGCATCAGGCTCTGTGCTGGGCGTGCAGCCTGCTTGACACTCTCTCTCATCCTCTCTCTCCCTCTCCTATCTCCCACCTCATACTCTCTCTAAAAAATAAAAAATGTAGATAAACACACAAATAAATAAAATGGGGAACTAAAGAAGATTCTTGGCATAGTTGCCATCTTACATCCCAGATTTGGGAAGGATGAGATGCTGCCCCTAGTGAGTTAAGGCTTTGATATGGTATCAGGTTAGTAATGAAACAGGCCCAAGGTCACCTCAGTTTCTGAGACATTTATGGCATTTCTCTGTTGATTATTCACCTTGGTGCTATCTTACTGAGCTTCAATGACCTGAAAAGATAATACTGGCAAACTGACGATTCATTCTTTTGTAGGAATGGGGTGAATTCTCTAGGCAATGCAGTCGATTTTCCTAGTGTTTTTCTTCAAGCTCTGCTTTTAGGAAGGGGTTTGAGTTTCTCGAGCTAGCCCATACTTTTTCAGTCAAAGCACATTTTAGAAAAAAAAGGGCCAGATAAGACACGCTCAAAGATACTGTCTTCTATCTCTTAGAAAACTTTGAACTATTCTTACCTCTGCTTCTTGTCTCACCTAAAATAGAAAAATAGATGAAATTGGACAGGGTCCCCTATTGTCATTCATCCAAAAAGTATCTCTCAGATCCTCTGTGCTAAATGCTGAGTGTAATTTATATAGAACAAGATGGAGGTGGTTCCTGGCTTCTTGGCACTTAGACTAGTCAGAAAGACCATTGAGAAAACAAGAAATAGAGAATTATAGAGAAAGAGGGAACAGATTACTCCATATTGGGTGGTCAGGGAAAACCTGAAAAACCAAAGCATGAGAAGATATCTTTTCTGGGGATTTCCAGGGAGATGATTCTAGAGAAAAAGGAAGAACCTATGTGAAAGCTCAAGGGAAGGAAAGTTTGACATGCCAAGGGATAAATGAGCTTCATTTCTTGTTAGTCAAAGTTTGGTCTGAAGACCAGAAGCATCAGTGTTCTCTGGAAACTTTAAGAAAATGTAGAATGCCAGGCCCCACCCGGATCTACTGAATCAAAATCTGCATTTTTACCAAGATATCTAGGGGACTCATTTTCATATTAAATTTGAGGAACGCTGTCAAAAACACTGGTTCCAACTTTGACTGCACATTGGGATCTGCTAGGAGCTTTAAAAAATTCTGCTGCCTTGGTTCCCTCTTCAGAGGGATTTGATATGTATTTGATATGGCAGTAACATGAGCATCAGTATTATTTTTAAACTCTCCAGGAGATTCTGAAATACAGAAAAATTTGAGAATCACTTGTATAAATTACAGCACCTGACACATAGTAGGACTTGATAAACATTCATGAATCAAATGCTTGGCTCTTTATCTTTCCCAGAGATTCCCACAAAGTGACTGCAGGCAGACACAAACATTACCCTCCTCGAACTTAGTGCATTAGAAGAGCTACTCTCCCCAGCAAGATGAGGCCAAACCTTGAACCATATGGAAGAAGGGGTTCAAGGATGACTATTCCAGGGGGTCATTAAATTCTTCCATAGGCTGGATAACTATTAATTTGTACTTCTTTGTAAATTTGCTGGAGTCACAAGAGAACATCTATTTAGTGCCTGGGCATGGGTGAGGAAATGCAATCCTGAATTGAACTCAGTATAAAGACAGCATGATGTTCAGCTTTTCTGCCCAACTGGGGAGAGCCCACAGCAGAAAAAAACCTCTTCAGGGCAGTCTGGTAACATTCTTGACTAATGAACTTGGAACAGAATGTCCCTACCCTGGCATTATCAGGGAAGACTTGAGGGAAGGGAGGTGTAAAGAGGGTACAGAATGTCATCAAGGGAAAGCTATGCATGACACAGAGCTGTGGGGAAGCCCCCTGGGTACTTCTTGCACCTGTGCATGGTAAGAAATATGCAGCCAATAATGCTTACATTAGAGAGAATAACAAGTCAAGGACAATTTGGTGACCAGAGCATAGTCAGCTTCCCATTGCCCAAGAGGGGTCCAGCAGCCAGTGAAAATTGTGAATGTACAGGGCAACCCCTGCACTCACCACAGGAGGTTGCAAAAGATTTTCAAGAGAAGAAAGCTCATTCATTTCCTCCTTGTTGGGGCCATAAGCTTTTAAGAGCTCTTTGAAACACTGCTGTTTCAGGTAAAGGACAGTCAAGGAAGTTGGGTAATAATGTAGATCGACATTGTGGAGAAAGGGACAAGAAAGGAAATTTGGGTGACACAAATCTATTTTTAAGGCCTTTCTCAACTTTGTGGGAGAAACAAGAAGTTTCGATTGCGAATGTAAAAAAAGCAAGATCCTGACATAGAAGAGATACCAAAAGTCCCAGAAATAGTTGCATTAACGCTTTCACGCTGTTCAACAAACTACTGGGGAAGCGGAATCAACAGATTTCCAGTTCGGGGTTGCCCATTCCAGGGTGTAGATACTAAATAAGGTTGCCATGTTTTAAGGATCATAAAAAGGCATAGGTAAGGGGGGGCAGGGCACCTGGATGGCTCAGTTGGTTAAGCTTCCGACTTCAGTCAGGTCACGATCTTGCGGTTTGTGGGTTCGAGCCCCACATAGGTTTTTGTGCTGACAGCTCAGAGCCTGGAACCTGCTTTGGATTATGTGTCTCGCCTTCTGTCTGCCCTCCCCCTGCTCATGCTCTTTCTCTCTCTTTCAAAAATAAATAAACATTAAGAAAATTTTTTAAAGGCATAGGTAAACTTGGGGTCTAAGTGAAGTCAAGGAATCACATGAGTGAAAGAATATGTGAACGTATGTCACTTCCCCAGAAATAAAAGTATTTGAAAACAGGAATATAAAAACCTAACATCAGCAGAGTACCAGGAAGAATGGCATGTTCTTCGGGAGTAAATGATTTCTTATTATGCAAATAATTCATATCTAGTGTACTCGTTCTGTGGGTTTCTTAAGGAACTGGCACATCTAGTCTTTCCAGTGGCTGTGTGCATGTTGCTGCCAAACCATGAGCACAACCCGGTGAGGTGCAACTCTTGGCCTATTCCACACCGGCACCCAGGTTGCTAACAGGGGTCAAAGGAAAACACGCTAATGGGCTCCCTGGTCCCACCTTCAACTCACGACCACAATGGACAAGGGACCACATCACGGCAAGGCAGGAGTTCCGTGTGTGCAGACCCCACCCTTTCTCCTGCTCTCCTTTATGACTATTTCCCATCTCTCTCTCTTACTCAGCTCCCCGAGTTGATGCCTACTCTGTTTCCTATTTCAATTTCTTAAAGTAGCGATTAGAAGAGAAATTCCCCATTCTCCCACTGTCACATTACCCAACCCCTGGCAACTGTGCTCACCCATACACTCTGCTTTCTCTCCTTTCTCTATGGTTAAGCTGTCATTGCTGCCAACCAAGGCTAATTGCAACACTCATGCATTAGATCTCACCCTCTTTTGTTGCCCCAAGGAGGGAACTCTCTCCCATCACCATTTTTAATCATCATCATCTTGTGTCAACTCTCATGAGTATGTGAACATGTTGTAGCATCCTCCATGTTTCTAGCTTCCCTTGCCCTCCCCCACCCCCATCTCCCTTCACGAGCACCTAATTTCTCTGCTTCTCTTTAGAGCAAAACCCTTCAAAGAATTTTCAAAAGATTTGTTCTTGCTATATCTTTAGCACCCAGGACAGAATCTGGAACACAGCAGGTGCCCAAACCTTTGGCAAATGCGGGAATGGATGCATATATGACTATAGCCAACTTAGTATTTGCTGCAGTGGGAAAATATCAAATAAGACAAATCAGTTTTAACTATCAAAACAATTGTGTCATGAACATGCATAATTGCACAAAACTAAGAATCTAGTACAAGGTGCTCATCGTGCTACCCAGTTTGGTGGGAAGATGGTAATTGTCGTTTACGCTTTCTTCAAGAAACCTAAAGAACAACACGAAGGTAGTATGCAAATCATAGGGAGAAACCGGATAACACATTCCAAAAAAACATCATAGCAATTCACATCTGGAAAGATTTTAACAGCGTAAGTATTTATGGAGGTCTTGCTGTATTGTTTGGGCTTGCTGTATCTATTGGGCTCTTACAATATGCCAGACACAACATGCTAATACGAGTACTTCACGGGGATTAACTCATTCAAAGCTTACAAGAACATTATGAGATAAATACTAGTTTAAATTCCATTTTACAGAAGACAAATTGAGTCACAGGACGTCAAGTAATGGACTGGCGATAACACCGCATGAAAATAGTGTAATTAGGGGTATCTGGGCAGCTTAGCTGATTGAGGGTCTGAATCTTTTTTTTTAAATGTTTATTTATTATTGAGAGAGAGAGAGAGAGAGAGAGAGAGAAAGCATGAGCAGGGGTAGGGGCAGAGAGAAAGGGAGACACAGAATCTAAAGCAAGCCCCAGGCTCTGAGCGGTCAGCACAGAGCCCGATGCGGGGCTTGAACTCATGAACTGTGAGATCATCACCTGAGCTGAAGTCGGACGCCAAACGATGGAACCACCCAGGCACCCCGAGAATCTGAATCTTGATTGCGGCTCAGCTCATGATCCCAGGATGGTGGGATCAAGTCCCTTGTCAGTCTCTGCACTGAGCATGGAGCCTGCTTAAGATTCTCTCTCTCTCTCTCTCTCTCTCTCTCTCTCCCTCTGCCCCTCTCCCCCACTTGCTCTTGCTCTCTCTCTCTCTCTCAAAATAAAAATGAAACAAATTTAAAAAATAGTGTAACTAGGTGAAAAATAACACTACCAATGCACAGACTAAAAAGCAGGATGAAGTTAGACCTGTAGGTCATCAAAACACCTATTTGTTTATTGCCTACCATAGTGCTATAGCAAACAAATCTTTAATAGAGTATGATACTTTTGTATGTGACCTCTACCTTCCAGGAAAGGTCAGAAATAGTACGTGAGGCCCTCAGACCACTGCTTCTCAAACTTGACTATGAATAGAGATCAACTGGGATCTTTTTAAATGCAGATTCTGATTCAGCAGGTCTTGCCTAGGAGGGCAGGAGACTGCACTTCTCCAGCTCCCAGGAGGTGTGGACTTTGCTGGTCCAGACTTAACTACTTTGAGTCGCAAAGCCTTAAGCACCTATATATGAATGAAAATAAAATCTAGAGAAGTCACTCCAAATGAGGGAAGGTATGAGCTACAATGATAGCTAAGCTGCTTCTGCCCGTTTTGACCATGTATCAGGGGAAAAGTCGAGATTCTTGAAAATCTCTTTTCCAGTGAATAATTGTTGCCAACCTTTATGTCATCTATAGTTTCCTAAGAAAATTACTCAGAGATGAAATTGGCTTAATCTCCAGGCCTTTAAACTTATCTATTGTTCCCACTGGACCAACAGCTAGCTCTCAAAATACCTTTTCAGTTTATCTTTAACTCAGAAGCATGGGCCTTTTCCTGGTCTTTGGCTGGCTCCCTGCTTCCTCAGCCTAAACAGAAGCCTACCCTGCTGTGGTCACTTTTCCTGCCTGCTGCTAAAGGAATTTTAGGGAAACAAAAGCAATGAAGCAATGAGTCCACTCCCCCCCCCCCATCCTCTCCATTCCCCATCCAAGGAGGCCTTTTTGCTTTGAGATTCTGTTCCTAGACTCCACAGGTGAAGTTGCCCCAGGAGCAAAGCAATTCCTTTCCTCCTTAACAGACATGGTGAGATTAGAAGGTTAAGGTAGCCTGCCCTTCAGAGCATCTTACAAAGATTAACTAATCTGGACAACACACCCCTGGCAGATATCTACAGTTACAGAGGGAAGCTGTCCCAGGCAGTCAGGGGACTAGTATTTCTACAGGCAGGAGGAAGTTTCAAGGACAAATTGGACGATATGTCAGAATCCTGTGTGGGTAATACATGTGTGCAGTTATATGCATGTATATGCATAAGAAGTATAAATATAATATGTGACATATAATATGTAATACTTTATGAATGTATTTTTATATATATTATATTTATATATAAACACATGCTGTTGTAGGCTGAGTTGGGTTACTCTAAGATTTATATATTGAAGTCCTATACCTCAGGAGAGAGGATCTTTAAAGAGATGACAAAGTTAAAAGAAATCCATAAGGATGGGTCCTAATACAATATGACTGGGGTTTTTCCAAGAGGAAATTAGGATATAGACGATGCACAAAGGACCATATGAGAACATAGGGAGAACGTGGCCATCTGCAAGCCAAAGAGAGAGCTCTGGGAAGAAACGAACCCTGCTGACAGCTTGGTCTCAGACTTCTAGCCTGAATTGTGAAGAAATAAATAAATACCACCCACTCTGTGGTATTTTGTTATGGCAGCCGTAGCTAACTAATACATGCAAACACACACACACACACACACACACACACATACACACACACACACACACACACACAGTGGCCACAAAGTCTGGAAAAGCAGACAAACACGTTGTAAAAGGTTTATTGTTATCACACTACAATAACTGATAAAATAATATTACCTAAGCCAAGACTTTATGGCCACTCTCTATAGGTATAAACATGCACAAACATTTTGCCTTATCCTCGCACTGGGAGAGAGGAGGGGGTATAAAGCAAATATAAAATGGACTGATTAGGCTGAGAAAGCACTTAGGAATGCTACTGCATATTTTTCTGCCAGATGTGGGAGTGGAGAATAACTTCTCCAGAGTTAGTTTTCTTCTGATGGCCATTGGGTTCGCACTGACTTCGTTCTGCAAAGGGGCCCAAACACATGCCTCCACTTGGCCTTTAAGTAGACGCCCTTTGTTTTGCCTTGGACTTCTTCATGTTTTGTGAATGTTGTTCCCAGACACACTCCAGTGAAGTCTCAGACTGGGGGAGAGTGGTGCCTGTCTTGTGATGGTTAATCATTGCTAAGAATTTGTAAGTTCTTTGGCCATTACTACGTGCAGAAACTGAAATGTAAAAGTGAAAACAAATCTCCCACCCTAAGAAAAGAGAAAGGAGAGCGAGTGAGAGGAAGAGAACCCAGCTTAACCAACCCGATGCTGGAAAGTGTGTGACTGTCACAGGGGAAAGAAATAGTTCCTTTCTTCTGCTATAGCAGTGATTATAAAAATAGCAATGTCACTGCTTTATTAAATGAGGAAGTCCAAAAATAAGTATTTTAGACTGAGTTAACAATTTACCATGGCATCTCAGGTCACTGGAAGGAAAGGAAAGGGTATTTGTATATTCAAAGAACATATTAAAGTATGGCCAGAGCTTTCCATAGCTCACCTCTGGTAAATTTTCACCCTCATCGTGTAAAGTAGATTTCATTATCCCTATTTTGCACCCGAAAAACTACGAGACATTAAGTACAGACATTGCTAGTTGAATGACCCACGGACATTACCAATCCTTTTCTCTCTTGCTGCCTTTCTCTATGGAAGACAGAGAAGGTAAACATACGCTTATCTACCTTCTCTGCAGCCAGGGTAGCCTGCTTATGTGACGAAGTGCCAGTTAATGGGGTGTAAGCCTATGTGGAAGATTCCCAAATTTACATCTACAGTGTGGACTTTGAGTCTAAGTGCAGACTTATGTTTCCAATTGCCTATACAACATCCTAGACCAGGGAGCCAATAAGACCCTCAATCCATCATGTCCAATTTGTCCTCTCGGCCTTCCTGGTGTAGCCTCCCTCTGCCCGTCTTTACCATTTAAGTAAATGCCTACTCGATTGTCCCCAGCATGCAAGCCTGCAAACTTAGTCATCACTGCCTCCCTTCTTCTCATGCTCCAACCATATCCAATCAATCTTCAGATTCTGCAACTCTATGCTTCTCCTTACCTCCACGGCGGCTGTCCTGCTCTAAGTCACCAGCAACTCTTGCTTTCAAGCATCTAAATGAATCTACATGCTTCCATCTTGTCCCCTCCTTCATGTAGTCTCAACACTGCACCCAGAGTGAGTCCATTAAAATGTAAATCATGTCATTTCTCTGCTCACAATGGCCTCATAGCTTCACATCTCACTCAGAGTAGAAGCAAAGTCATCACGGAAGCTCGGAAAACTCTACGGGTCCTGGCCTCCTTACCTCTTTTACCTTGTATCTCACCCTCTCCCCCTGGCTCACTCTGCTCCAGCCACACTGATCTTACATTGGAACTTCACACTTGAGGGGTGCCTAGGCGGCTCAGTTGGTTAAACCTCAACTCTTGGTTTCAGCTCAGGTCACGATCTTACAGCTCATGAGTTAGAGCCCTGCATTGGCTTCTGTGTTGATAATGCAGACCTTCCTTGGGATTCTCTCTTCCTCTCTCTCTGCCCCTTCTGCACGTGTGCACTCTCTCTCTCTCTCTCTGTCTCTCTCCCTCTCAAAATAAATAAATAAACTTAAAAAAAAAAAAGGAAAACGAACTTTCACTTGACAGATTCCCC
Source organism: Panthera uncia (assembly GCF_023721935.1). Taxonomy (NCBI): domain Eukaryota; kingdom Metazoa; phylum Chordata; class Mammalia; order Carnivora; family Felidae; genus Panthera; species Panthera uncia. Next base: position 15,432,017 of record NW_026057581.1, read on the forward strand.
CCTCTGGAAAATCTTTCCATAATTTATTTTTATAGTTTACTGCCTTAACAACCATCTTTATTCAAATACCACCTACTCAATGACACCTTTACTGACCTACCCCACTTAAAATGCAGTGTCCCCACTGACACCACATGGAATATCCTTCCCTTTTCCTGCCTTTATTTTGTCTATAGCATCTACTACCGTCTAGTACTATATATTTTACTTATTTATCTTATTTACTGTCTGTCCCTTCTCCCACCCCCCAACTAGAATGTGAATTTAATTTAGACAAAGATTTGTTCTGTTTTGTTAACTGTGGGAGCACCTAGAATAATACATTATCTGAAATAACTGCTCCATAAATATGTGATTCGTTAATTAGCTTACAGATGCTCGGTGATTTGGAAGAAGTCATTTTATCCTTGATGTAAGGGATAGGCATCAGAGAAGTCATTGCTATCTTTTAAGATGCTGAGAATAAGAGATCAAAAGATGGAAAAGTCTTATGTCACATTGAGTCACTGAAGCGTCACCTGTAATCTTATCTCTAGACATCTCATCAGATGAGGAAATACCACCTTACCCATGTAAACCAGGTATCAGCAAACTATGCTCCACAGGCCAACTTTGGCTTCCTGCCAGTTTTTGTAAATAAAGTTTTATTGGAATACAGTCATACCTACATATTAACATAATGTCTATGGCATCTCTTATCCTACAACAGAGTTGTATGAATCACAAAGCTTGTAAGATTTACTATCTGCTCTTTTATTGAAACAGCTTCTCAACTCTTGATTTAAGCAACTGTTAGTTGAATTTTCTTTTTTCTTTTTCTAGTCAAAAGCATTGTAGTGGTCATATGCTGCTTGGGTGTCCTGCTGTGGGAGCCATAATTGAATGACAACCCCAGCTGCTACCCTCCAGATCCATGACCACATTCTTGGAAGCCACACTTCAGGTAAATTGCTCTTACCCAACGGCTAAGCATAGGTGCCATTCCTGTGAGACGCAGGTTTCCTCCAATGGGTGACTTTGGCTCAAAGACTCCCATCTAATTGCCCAAGACTTTCTTGCAACTGCATTGGAATCTCAGATTCTCCCTATCTGATCCTCCTTTCCTTTTCTTTCTGCTTCCCAGGCATCAGACCTACACCATGGTCTGAGAACTCTCCCTACACGTTCCTTCTCCCTCCTTCACAGGTGTTTTCTTCAATAAATCTGTCATATCTAGTCTTGTTTTGCCTTTTGATTCCCAGAGAACCCCAAGTCATATAAGCATCATTTACCGAACGTTTGTGCTCCTCTGAATTCTTGACTGTAGTCACAGAGCTGGTAAGAAGTGATGTTTAGATTTGAGTGAGCATCTGCCTAACTCAAAACCTCATGCCTTCTCAACATTGTTCTAATATCTTATTCCCTTAGACACTTTTTGCTTTTGCTTTCCTCCTTATATTCATTCATTCAATAAGGAATCCATAAAACCTTTATGGTCACAAACTAAATTTTATTCACGCGTATACTCTAACATGTAGCAGAGCTTGTTAAACAGTTGGCAACTTTATAATATTGGTTGGATGAGTGAATAAATGGATGAAAAAACATTTATTGAATATCTAAAATGTGTGCACTTGGTTAAAGACTTTCCATGTTTGCAGTCCAGTCACAGAAATGTTATACAAATGACAACATGCAAAAGAAACTCAGTTGTGTTGCTTAAAAGGTACTAATAGGTAAGAGCCTGGTGACAATAGGATCAGCAAGGAGGTTACTACAATAGTCCTTACATGATGTAATAAGGGGCTGACACTGGTCACAAAATGGAAGGAAAATGAGAGTCAGATCTTTAAAAATGGGTCCTCTATAGGCCATTAATTGGTCCCAGATATCAAGCAACAGTAAGGTGTGAGATAACTCAAATGTTTTGAGCCTGGGTGCATGGAAAAAAACAGTACCACCTGCCAAAGTGAGGATTTTAAGAAACTGAGCTAGTCCATTAGGCAGAAGTTTGTCAATTCTGCTTTGAAAAAGTGAGCTCAGCCCTTAGGAAGGGCGCTCAAGGCTGGAGATGGTCTTGATATGAGAGTGTATGAAATCTAGGATGGGAAGTTGGAAAAAGACAAAAGTGAAGTTAAATGTGCAACACAGATAAAGAAAACATAAAAGAAATAGACAAGGAAAAGATGAGAATCAGAAGAGTGAGGTGATCTCGAGACCGGGAGAAAACAGAATTTCAAGAAGAGAGTGGCCGTGCGACCAGTGCAGAGAACTCAAAGAGTTTGGAGAATGTGCTTTGGAGATTCGACAACAAATGAAAGAGATGAAATAAATGAGAGCTTAAAGGGTCAGCGTGACCAGCCATCAGCTTATTGGTTTGGTGTGGTCTGTGTGGGGTTTTTTTTCCCCCTCAAACGAAAGTAGACTATTTGTGTTTTCAGCAAAGAACAAAGCCTCTATGGAGGTAGAAATGGAAAAGAATAGAAAAAGTGAAGACTGAAGCAGCAAGTTCCTGGAGGAGGTAGGATAGGGAAGGGAGAATAGAAAACAAGGAGTCTAGTTCAGGAAAGGAAGATGAAGCAACTCTTCCTCTCAGAAAGGAAAGATGACAGCAGGTGGTGGCAAGGATGTGGAGAAAAAGAAACCCTCATGCACTATTGGTGAGAACACAAACCTGTGCAGCCATGTGGAAGACAATATGGAGTTCGTCACAAAGTGAAAAATAGAACTATCATATGACCCAGTAATTCCGCTACTGGGTATTTACCCAAAGAATATGAAAACACTAATTTGAAAGGATATATGCACCCCTATGTTTATCATAGCATTATTTACAATAGCCAGATTATGGAAGCAGCCCAAGTAAGTGTCCATCGATAGATAAATGGATAAAGATGTGGTACCTGTGTGTATACATATATATGTGTGTGTACATATATATGTGCGTGTGTGTATTCACGTACACACACACACACACACACACACACACACACTGGAATATTACTCAGCCATAAAAAGGATGAAATCTTGCCATTTGCAATGACGTGGATGGAACTGCAGTGTATTATGCCAAGCAAAATGAGTCAATCAGAGAAAGATAAATACCATATGATTTCACTCATAAGTGAAATTTAAGAAATAAAACAAAGGGAAAAAAGACAAACCAAGAAACATACTCTTAATGGTAGAGGACAAACTGATGGTTACCAGAGGGAAGGTAGGTGGGAGGATGGGTTACATAGATGAAAGGGATTAAGAGCACACTTACCATGAGGATCAATGGGTAACGTACAGAGTTGTTGAATCTCTACTTTGTACACCTGAAACTACTATAACACTGTCTGTTAACTAAACTGGAATTAAAATACAAAATACTTTTTTAAAAAAACAAAGGAAAGATGAAAGCACCTAAAGAAAAATTCTCTATGCTGTCCTTCTCCACATCAGACCATAGCTGTATTCAGTGTTATTCAACATCAGAGCTCCACTATCACTTATTTCCTGCATTTTCCAACCCTAAAAAAAAGTTAGATTTGATCTACACCAATCTCTCATCTACGTGCATTTACCCAACCACATTGACACAAAGCCAAATAGACGTATCTTTCTTTTGTGTTTGAATATACTGTGCACTCTTGTTGAAAACAGAATGATCATCCATCTAAAATGTACATGACTATCCAGATGAAAGCCATAAAAAAAGAAAAAAAATCAGTCATCACATGTGAATGCAGAAATTGCCTGATTGCCTCAAAGGAAAGCACTGATAAAAAAAAAATGTAGGAAGATGAACTACTTTCAACTTGTCTCAATGATGGATTTCTGAGAAAGTCCTTTACGTTTGCTTCTAAATGGGGATCTCACTAATGAATTTTCTGTGGGCTGTTAAAAACATTTTATTCAATGTCTTAAATAGCTCCTTGTAGATTTCAACTTACCATTATAGAGTCTTGACGTCATCTTAGTTGGGCAGCCCATAGATTGCTGAAAGTTTTGAGCTAGCTTGCAAAGAGCTCATTAATGCTCTCTCTCAAATAGATGTTTCAGTATCCATCAGTTTCTTCATTGGTCTTTTTCTGACTAATTTCTCCCTCATTTTTCTGGTTTCTTGAATTATATTTTAGTATGGAAGTGTGCCACTGTGATGCCACAATGTCTGTTATGTCAAATGTATTAACCCAACTGACAGATTTTATCGGTGGGGGCTGGGGACAGGCTGCTTAGGAGGGAAATGAGAAGTAAGACTTGGGAGAGCCATTGACGTTGTTTATTCACATCAAGAAGAATTTTTAAAGAGTAAATTCCACCCTTCTGGATTCCTTCTAATCTTTCCAGCCAGGGGGGAGTCTCTCTGATGAGTTCAAATTTTTAGATTAAAGCAAGAGCTAAAATTTTTATTTCGAAAGCTCTTGCCAATAATCATGTCTCCATTTGGGGGAGAAGTAGAACAAAGTAGAGTTTAGGAACCAGAACATTTAAACTTTATTCCTGGCTCTGCCCACTTTGTCCTTTGTAGCCTTGAGCCAGTGGGTTCTTCCCAGGCATGGGTACACTTCACGCTCTACCCCGGTAATTGAGAGGTGTACCCAGAAGCACTGCCAGAGGCAAATCACTTAAACTTTGTGAAATCCCATTCCCTTAACTCTATAAAGACAGCATGGGATTCACTAGGGATTATGAATTCTTGCTGCACATTAAAAACTCTTGGGGCACCTTTCAAACAGTAGTGGCTTAGGACCCCATCCAAGACCAATGAAATCGGAATCTCAGAGGGTAGGGTCTAGGCACCAGTGTTTCTTTAAGAATGCCCTGCTGGTCTCAATGTGCTGCCAAAGTTCAGAAACATTGCACTGATTTTCAGGCTCATTACCAATCCTCTAGCATCTAAGAATCACTTATTCACTCTAAGGCTTGCATGGAATGCAACAAGAATCCATTCAGATGGCTGTGCACTTTATGCCCACAAAGATATCTCCAATCTGGGTCCTAGGGATCTAGGAAGGACTGATTTGGAGGGATTTTTATGGCAATAAGAGGACATGCTCCAAGCCAAGTTTTTACTTTGCTTTTCTTCTTACCATTTTTCTTTAAGCACACACACACGCACACATACGCACACACAATCTGTTTTATTGAGTTATAACATATGTATAGCTTGATGGATTCATATATCTGTACACACTTGTGTAGCCATTACTCAGATCAAGAGGTAGAATACTTCTAGGCCTCCAGAAGACTGGCTTTACTGTTTTTATTTTTTTAATTTTTTTAACTTTTATTTATTTTTGAGACAGAGAGAGACAGAGCATGAACAGGGCAGGGGCAGAGAGAGGGAGACACAGAATCTGAAACAGGCTCCAGGCTCTGAGCTGTTTGCACAGAGCCCGACGCGGGGCTCGAACTCATGGACCGCGAGATCATGACCTGAGCCGAAGTCGGCCGCTTAACCCACTGAGCCACCCAGGCGCCCCTGGCCCTACTGTTTTGAGAGGACATAGAAGGTCTGCAGAATCTGGTAAATACCTGCCATGTTATTTTCTAATTGTGTTGTTGTGTCATAAAATAAATAATCAGATGTGATTCTCCCATTTCTCTTGCCACTATTTGTGAAGCTATCACACAGGCTTTCTTACTCGTTTGGAAAATAGATGCCTAATTTTCCTTTTATGGGCCAGGATATTGGTTCTATGAGCCCACTCCATGCTGGCTTTTAATGCCAAGGGCTGGGTCTATCCTCCTCACTCCTGTGTCTGCTGCCCTTACATGCTTATGGACATTTGTTGAATGAATGCTGGATAGATACATGACTGTTGGGGAGAGGGGCATAAAAGACAATAGGATACACGCTCCTGACTTCAAAAAGCTTTCTACCATGCAGATGGGTTGGGGAGAGTTTGGACAAGGTACATTCCAAATGTACCAGGAGTCCTCTGTGAGTAATTATAAAGCAACATATCATCAGGTCAAAATGATTTGATATTGACTCAAACTTCAACAGACTAAAACCTCCCAGGGGCAGAGGAAGCAGAGTGAAGAGGTCATCAGAGTGGCCCCCTAATTGAAGAAAGTGTTCTCCTGGATGAGAAGCTCCAGTCTTGAGAGGAGTGTGGGGAGTAGGGAAGAGAGAATTCCAGGTTAGTGAACAGACTTGAACAAAGCCTTAAGGGCAACCATCTAGCCATTCTTGTGAGGAAGAAGAACAAGCACATCATCTGAGTCGGAAAGAGGCTGTGTTGAGGAGGAGACAAGCAAAAAGAAAGCCACTTGTCAGAGGTCTAAGGTAATCGACTGAACTTTTTATTGTGTGATCGAATGCGCTGCCAAGAGCGTCTGCGGGAGCTTGTTCTGGAAATCACGGGGAGGGCAGAGAGGAAGGCTGAACACAGGTATGCTGATCGGGGGCTGCTTCCCCAGTCTAGTTGTGAACCCGGTGGTGGGTGACGAGCGGATATCCCGAGACCTTCCGCAGGTGAAGAAAGCCAGGCGTTCAAAATCACACGTAGTCACAGAAATGGGAAATTTGGATCTGGGTGATCACCCGGGGAGAGAAACTGATGGTTTTAACTCTCTGTTCTGTTTGGCGTCGGGCGTGTTTGGTGGCTGGTGTTTGGGCAACACCAAACACACATGTGGAACGTGAGGAAGAAAAGCGAAAGGAAAAGGTGGGCAATCCCATTCCGTTCTCTGGCCTGAGATGTCTTGAATTGGTAAGGCTCGCTACGACCTGAAGTTGAGACTGTTTTACCCACAACTGTTACCTTCTAGGTACATTTAATGCATGTATCCACACGTGCCCTCCATGAGAAATACGAAAGAGACAGTTAGGGCGAACCCAGAGAAACTGGCAGGGCCACCCCTTTCTGGCCAGGTAAAAGGAGCCTTTGCAGCTCAAGGGTCTGGCTGAGCCCTCGTCTGCAAACGTTTGAACATCCCTGATTTAGAGCCAATAAAGGAAAGCACTAGAACGCCTCACAATTGCCATGTCAGACCTTCACAACACCAAAAGCTAGACAGCAGGATGACTGTGTCTTTCGAAAAGGTGCCAGATGATTAACGACTGTGTTCATATCTTATTTGTAAACATGCCGGCGTAGCAGACACACCAGAACACATTCTTCAGGGTAGGGACTGATCGCAGGCCGGAATATGTAAGATCCTGGCATGGCACGGACAGCTATTCCGTAATTGTCCAGGGGCGTAATTGGTGTTCTCTTTTCCCTGAATTATGAAATTCGGACCATTACCAGAGGCAGAGCAGCAGAACTGAAGGGGCAAGAACGAGATCTGGCCTGAGCCTTCTTAGAGAGTGTGGGAGACTGTGCTTTACTTCTTCGGCCCCTAAGCAGCTGGCTATGGCTATGAAAACAATACAGCCCAATCAGGCCACCCCAGGCTCCTCAGGGCACATTGCTTCCTCAGGGCAGCATGAAAGGGAACATGGGAGCCAGTAGCCTTTTGTGCCAGGAACTTGTCCAGTAAATTGTTCAGATAACCATGAGATCATGACCTGAGCTGAAATCAGGAGTCAGACGCTTGACCCACTGAGCCACCCAGGCGCCCCCTGAGTAATGGATTTTTAATTTAGACATGGCATTTCATTTTTCTTTTCTTTCTTTCTTTTTCTTTCTCTCTTTTTTCTTTTCTTTTCTTTTCTTTCTTTTTTTTTTTTTTGGCTATTCAATAGAGTATGTAAATGGTTCACATAATGAAAACTTGTTGCTTTCCCATGATCACGCCGAAGCCAGGTACCCACTTTTGTATTAGAAGCTAGTTCGATCAACTCCATTGGTTAAATGTCAGTAGTAACCTACATTCACAATAGATTACGAATCTTGCGTTTGAACCCAAGAAACACAACTTACAAACTTGAAAAAAGCATTAATCATTTCAGGTATACTTTGCCTTGCATAAGTCAACTCTCTACCCAGTCAAAAATTCTGTTACAGTTGAAACAATATTATTGTGGGGATCGGCAAAGCTTTGGCAAACACAAGAGGAAATCCAGTGAAGTCTCTTAAATTAAAAGTACTAGAACGAAAGTTAGGATTGGCTCTAAGAAATGTTGCAAAGAGGCGAAGAAGGTCTTTGGAGCCTTCCTCTTCTCGGTAAGTGTCATTTCCAGAGCCCCCCATTCATGTGCAGATTGTCTCAGTCTTGACCCTGTGCATGCTATCTAACTCTGATGATCAGAGCATAAAATTAAGGCCTTTCCCTCCAACGTGGGAAGAGGACCCAGCCTCAGTCTGTATGATGGAGAGCAAGAAACATGATCTTGATCCAGACGGATGGCTCATTTGTGATTTAGAGTAAGCCAAAGAATGTTTCCATGGCACGGGGGAGAAAGGGCTGAAAATAAGTTTGGGGTTCATTGCCAAAGACACTCTCTCAATGTTCTTACATAATATACATGTGACAGTGACCAGTGTGCCACCATGTAAAACTGTGTAACGTTGGATGGAGCTTTGGGAAAATGAAATAAAAAAGAGATGGCCACCATGGGCGGGTGTGGGGGCATTGGGAGCATGCAGAATGAGAATGACATTTCAGAGGTGTTTGAATGAAAAATGAAGGGCTAGGAAACACTGGCCAGTAGGCTATGTTCAGAGGATCGTTAGTAGAGAAGAATTGAAAGATTAATGGTGAGGCCTGTTGCCACAACAGAGGATCATTGATGACCGAAATGATGGCCAAAAGCACGTGTCCATCCATGTACACACATACTCTGTTATTCTTTGTTCCCACGGCTCTGTCTTTGTTTCCTCCTTCTGTAGACAGATTATGAAGCTCAGGTGGGGAGGAATGCATCCCCCAAGTTTGAAGCTGGAACAGAAGTATTTTTCTTGCTTTTGTATTCCTGACATTCCTTGTATTGTCATGAAATTTGCTTGGGGTGGCTAGACTGGGTATGAGTGTATCATTTCTTAAGGCCAGGAATTCCCCCACAAACACAGTTGGCCAGAGTCAATTTATGCCAGTCTATTGTTCCTTGGGCTCTCAGCGGTCAACAAGTAAAAGCATACCAAAAATACCTCTGTAACTAAGAATAAAACACCCATTAAAGTAAAAATAAGTGACCAAACCCACCTTACAGTTTGTGGTACTCAAGTCCCTTAGGGAAAATAACTGAGGAGAAGTTTCTACGCTTGCCCATAAAGTTAAGGTGGGAAGGAATGTTCTAGATTATTGTTCACGAGAAGAGCCCATTAGGGTATTAAGAGTCATTCAGAGATCCTCAAAAACCCAGGTGAGAATACAGAGTAGCTCCTGACCTCAGCATAAGTTAAGAAGTTCATGAGTTCTTTCTTGCTTTTTTTTTTCTTAAAGTTTATCTATTTATTTTACAGAGAAAGAGAGCAATCGGAGGAGGGGCAGAGAGAGAGGGAGAGAGAGAGAATCCCAAGCAGGCTCTGCACTGCCAGCGAAGAGCCCAACATGGGGCTCCAACCCACGAACCGTGAGATCGTGACCTGAACCGAAATCAAGAGTCGGACACTTAACGGACTGAGCCACCCAGGCGTCCCAAGAAGTTCAGAAGTTCTAATCCCAAACTGCTAAATGCACTGTTGTTCTGATTCCCCAAACCCATCCTACACCCCAAACCAGCCTCCTTCACAGTCACACATTCTTTCATTGACTCACTTAACAAATATTTATTGTGCCTCCGGTATGAGCTAGGCACTCTGCTATGCTTTGAGGGTGTAAAGATGAAAAGACCCAGATCAAGGGAGGGAGGGACATGTAAACCAACAGAGTGTAGAGTGATTGCGTGCCCTGGCCCTGGCGGAGGTATGCCCGGGGAGACCACACAGGTGGGGGGCACCTACCCCAGCCTGGAGGCATGAGGGAAGCTGGGAAATCGCATTCCACCTAGGAAGGAGCACAGTCCTTTGAGATCAAGAATTTCAGGAGCACAAGGTATGTGTAGAGGAACAACAGTAGACCGTGCTGTCTAACTTAGCAGATCTTCAAGCCCCTCCCCCCCAGGGCCTCCAAATATTACCTCATTAACTCCGTGCTTGTAAGAGTCTCATCCCTAATGGCTGTGAGTTAAGACTCTGCTAATACTGAAATATTTCTTGGAAGAAGTACAATACCTTGCCATCAGACTTTTTCCTGAAAGTAGCAAGCTCAGAGAGAATAAAACATTAGACAAGATGGGTGCCTGGATGGCTCAGTCCGTTACGCGTCCAACTTCGGCTCATGTCACGATCTCACGGTTTGTTGAGGTCGAGCCCACGTCGGGGTCTGTGCTGATAGCTCAGAGCCCGGAGCCTGTTTCGGATTCTGTGTCTCCCTCTCTCCCTGCCCCTCCCCTGCTCACATTCTGTCTCTCTGTTTCAAAAAATAGATAAACATTTAAAAAATTAAAAGAAAAAAACATTAGACAAGAAAACGTTGGGAGAAAATAAAACAAAGCCAAGAATAGTCTAGGCATAAAAGGTTTACCATGAACCAATTCAGTAGGACACCTCAAATCGGGAGAGATGGTTCTAGATGCTTGAAGAAACCTGTGCCTGCAGAGAAAAGGAGGATAGAATAAAAGAGTAATTAGGTCTTTAAACAGCATCATTACCTGCCAACTCAGTGATTGATGTCTTGGCCCCGGAAAGCCCTTGTCAAAACTGAGCTGCTGAGGTAAAGCACTCTTCCAAAAGGTCACCTATTTTGTGATGCCTGAAAGTCAGGTCAAAGTCATCATACAGTCTTTCATCATTTGCCCTGCCCAGGGAAACAGTTCTAAAGCAGTGCTTCTGACATTTCAAGGGGGCGTGGGCATCCCTTGGGGATCTTGTCACAATGCAGGTTCTGCTTCCATAGCTCCAGGGTGGGGCCTGAGACTCTGCATTTCTCCCGGCCTCCCAAGGGGTGCCGAGGCTGCCGGTCCAAAGACCAGGCTTGGAGTCACCAGGGGCTGGAAGGCCGATCTCGGCATCTCTCACATCCCTTCTCTTGTCTTTGCAAATTTCATGACTTCCTAAGCCTCTGTCTGGGCCCTCTAGGTCTCTCCTCTGCAGAACTGTTTCTAGGCTCTATCCCTTCTCCACACGGCCCAAGGATGATAGTTTGAAAAATGACTATAACCACGTATATCCCTGCTTAAATCCTTTCAAAAGATTCCTCTTTGCCAAAGAAGGTATTTTATTTTATTTATTTTTATTTTAAAGAAAGAGGGAGCATGATCGGGGGAGAGAGGCAGAGAGAGAGGAAGAGAGGAGGGAGAGAGAGAGAGAGAGAGAGAGAGGGAGAGGGAGAGAATCCTAAACAGACATCGCAGAGCTCTACTCGGATCTCAATCCCCTGATCCTGGGATCATGACCTGAGCTGAAATCAAGAGTCAGATGCTCAACTGACTGAACTACCCAGGCACCTCCAGACAAGATATTTTAAAAATTTATTTTTTAGTTGAACTCCGAAGGCAGAAGTTTTCCTGAAACTCAAGATTAAAAAAAAAAAAAAAAAGTTTTTCATGTTTATTTTTGAGAGAGAGAGACAGACAGAGCACTAGTGGGGGAGGGGCAGAGAGAGAGAGAGAGAGAGAGAGAGAGAGGAGACACAGAATCCGAAGCAGGCTTTAAGCTCTGGGCTGTCAGCACAGAGCCCGATGCAGGGCTCGAACTCATGAGCTGTAAGATCATGACCTGAGCTGAAGTCAGACACTCAACCAACTGAGCTACCCAGGCACCCCCTGAAGTTCAAGATTTAAAATGAACACAAGTGACAGTGATCTGGCCAAAGCCAGGGAGAAAGGCCTCGATTCGCTGTTCTTACTCACTCGGCTTCTCCATTTCTGGTAGCAGCTCTGAAATACCTTCACGTAATCCTGGATTCTGATGAGCCAGGGGTCTAAAAATTAAGTCCGTGAGTCATTTCAGGCTGAAAACACTATGTACCATTAGAGAGGTTACTCTTGAGGAAATGAATATAAGACTGTCTCCCCAGAGGCATGTGCACAGCATGATACCTGGGCCATTGTAGGCACTCAATAAATGCTTATACTTGTGCTACTTCTCTTAAAACTTCACAGTTAGATATGATTTCCTTTGACTGAAACTTCTTTCTCTTGGTAAGGATAATAGTCATGCCGATATTATTGGAAGAGGGGATATATTGGCCTTTCTAGTGTGAACAGACTTGGTGTGGGCTCTCTTCCTATGAGCAGACTTTGGCTGGAGGTGGGGACTGATGAAAAGGTGACAAGACAATCCCGAGCAGCTACAGAGAGGGGAAGGAGAACTGGCCAGAAGGGTCAACAGATGCAGAAAATGTGAGGCCTAGGCCATAGGAAAGGGTAAGCCAGTTTCCCACCAGTGTTTATCACTGGTCTACTCACTTTTATGTTAACTAGTACTGAATGCTTGGAAATTCTGAACAAGTTGCTACTAATCAGACAAGGATCTCTGCTTTATGTCCAAAGTGGCATCGACCCTCGAGGGCATCAAGCTTCCCTGGAAAGGGTTCAGTCCTGTTTGTCTTGCTCGGACCGTGTGCGATAGCCACAGCGGGAGTGACGCATGGCCTCCGGCAAGGTTCCTTGGGCACGGGTGCTGATCGTGTGCTAAGTTCTCACTACTGGAGGGCGAGCATCGCTCCACTTTTGTTCTTCTCTGGTCCACATCTCTCTCTCTCCCTCTCTCTAGGGTCCCCTAACCCCTTTCCCTGCCTCCCAGAATCCACAAGGTATCTGCCCCAAGAGAACTCGCAATATATGACCTCCGCCGATGGACTGTGGGCGCCTTTCTAGAATCGTTCTTCTCCCAGCTCTCCTCAGCAAGCGGGTGGCAGGCAGTTTGCAGGGAGCCCTCCGATGGCTCAGAGGAAGGGTCCAAAACACACGTGCGTGGACAGGCGGCTGACCTTCACCGACCGGGACAGCCCCATGTGAAACCTGAACCTTGTCTCCCGGAGGATTTTAGCAGCTTGAGGTTCCTGGCATTAGATCAGGAAGCCAGGCTGATGACAGAGTGCTCTCTCTGCCCTCCAGTGCAAAGCACTTCCTTCTCAGGAAACTGGGTTTGTCCCCTGTGGGGCCAGGGCATTATCCTCGGGTTCCCGGGAACCCCCAGGAGAACAGCCTCCAAAGGCCTTATCGAGCTGCGGCATCTCAAAGCCCCCTAATAATGTTCTGAACATAAAACAATAACCCACCCCACAGAGTTAATAATTACTCACAATCCATGAAAAGCCAAACACATCCCCGGCTCCAGTCAACAGAGGGAAGGCGACCGAGATGCCAGCTGGCTGGGAAAGCAGGTGAAAGGCAGACGCATAAAGGCCAAAGAAAGCATCCTCCCCAATCCGCAGACTCTGGAGGTGACCGGTGCCAGGAGGGGGGAATTCATACCACAGATCCCCACGCGGTCTCCGGCCATCGCTCTGCAACCCCCCACCCCACCCCCGGAAACGTGTCAGCAGCAACAGGTTGCACAGCACCAGGAACTGTGGCCGAAAGTGTCTTTACACACAGTGGGCCTGACTGCGGCAGTGTCCCCGGGAGTTCCCACCAGAAGCAGCTGGCTGCCTTGCTGTCCTTTTGCAAACACACTGACATCAGGAAATCTGCAGAGAGAGAATATTCCAGGTGAGGAGGAAATGTAAGTGGGCTTTCCCAATGCTCCCCTTACGCTGGCTTCTGACAACGCCCGGGGATGGATGTCTAAGGTGACACATCCGATAATTCTCATCATGCCAACTATTTCTCAAGAGAGCTGCTTTGGGGTAGAGTGATTAGAAGCACGGAGCTTGACATTATATCCGGAAAAAAACCAACCAACCAAACGAGCACACGGCTGACCCTTGCGAATTTTCTAGTTTGGAAGTTAGCCGTGATGCTTTCCCGAGTAGCAATAGCGTCTTCTGTTCCAGTGAGCTGTACTGATTGCTGCCCTGGATACTGAGGTCCTGTGGGATTTAAGTGTCCGTCCTTTAAAGATGCTCCACGCGTCTTCTTCCACCGGTCGCAAGCCACCTGCGAGCGATGCGATGCTCGCTGCCTGTAGTCGAGGAAGACAAGGCATGAAGGTATTAAGTGGCCCTAGCTCGCTTCTCTTGATTCCTGGCCTTGTGTTCTCCCTGCTGGGGCTGCTAGGATTTAATTCAAAGCAAGGTAGGAAAACACGAGTGTCACCCAACAAAAATAATCCAGGGCGCCTGGGTGACACAGTCGGTTGAGCGTCCGACTTCGGTTGAGGTCGTGATCTCACGGTTCGTGGGCTCGAGCCTCGCGTCAGGCTCTGGGCTGACGGCTCGGAGCCTGGAGCCCACATGGGATTCCGTGTCTTCCTCTCTCTCTGCCCCTCCCCCACTCACACTTTGTCTCTCTCTCTCAAAAATAAACATTAAAAAAAAACTAAAAAATCAAAAAAAAAAAATAATCCAAAACTCTGAGTTGAACCAGAACATAGACCTCACCAAGTAAACCGTTTGTCAGGAGTAACACTGCAGGGATTTGGAAAATACCAGTAAACGTGAAGAAGGAAAATAATGCTTTTATCTTCCCCTTTTGGTTTCGCTAATTTTTCATCGGGAGGAGACTTCAGAAAAACCCCAAGTTTTGCAATCAAAGAGGCTTCCATTTCATTAACTCAATTAACAGAAACCCAGAACTATTCTTCTCAACGTCCAGAACTATTCTTCTCAATGTGTTTCTTTTCTTTTCTTTTCTTTTCTTTTCTTTTCTTTTCTGTTTTCTTTTCTTTTCTCTTCTCTTCTCCTTTCTTTTCTCTTTTCTTGTCTCTTTTCTTCTCTTTTCTTTTCTTCTCTTTTCTCTTCTCTTTTCTTTTTTTTTCTTTTTTTTTTTAACGTTTATTTATTTTTGAGACAGAGAGAGACAGAGCATGAACAGGGGAGGGTCAGAGAGAGGGAGACACAGAATCTAAAACAGGCTCCAAGCTCTGAGCTGTCAGCACAGAGCCCGAACGGGGCTCAAACTCATGGACCGTGAGATCATGACCTGAGCCGAAGTCGGCCGCTTAACCCACTGAGCCACCCAGGCGCCCCTTCTCTTTTCTTTTTTTAAGTATGGAGCCAAAGTAAAAAAAAAAAAAAAAAAAAAAAGCAGAAGTTTTGGAGGCATTGGGAAGAACGTAAGAACTAAGATAGTACATATGAAAGCATTTCATAAATTGCAAAGAATAATTGCTGAAGAAAATAGACCTTGAGACCTTTTTACCAGCATCAAGTGTTACCAAACAACTAAATAACAGCTCGTAAGTTTGTTCTTAATAGTTCCCCCCAACCATGCTTTTCGAGCTTCGAGGCTTTCAGCCAAGGATCCCAGCTCTATCCAGCCTCAAGGGGGTCAGAATCTCACCTGCACCAAACACTGCCCCGATACCTCACCTGCCCGAAGTTTTGTTGATCCTAGCAGATTCTCTCTGGATGCTAACATCTATGAGATTCATTGGTCCCTTGATTTAAGAACAAGTACTGCTGGGCACGAAGACAACAACCATTCCCAGTGTGGTTCTGAGGGGCGGGGAAGAAATGGTGTCGTCTAGGTGTGGCAGGTTTGGGTTTCCCAAGGTTCGTCAAACCTGCTGACCCTTGAGTCAGCACCAAAGAGCTTCACTGCTTGTTACTGTAAAAAAAAAAGAAAGAAAGAAAGAAAAAGAAAAAGAAAAGAAAAAAAAAAGAAAGGGGCGCCTGGGTGGCTCAGTCGGTTAAGCGTCTGATTTCAGCTCAGGTCACGATCTCAGTTTGTGGGTTTGAGCCCCGCGTTGGGCTCTGCGCTGAAAACTCAGAGCCTGGAGCCTGCTTCCGATTCTGTCTGCTCAGCCTATCTCTCTGCCTCTCCCCTGCTCATACTCTGTCTCTCTCTCTCTCTCTCTCAAAAATAAATAAACATTAAAAAAATTTTCAGATAAAAAAAAGGGTAAAGGAGCCCTTCCTAAATTCTTTGTTATGCATGGAGGGAAGTTGATACTGTGGGAAGGGAAAGACTTAGAATTCTGTTTGTAAGTTTACCTGTAAAGGCTCGCTCTGTCGCCTGATACTCACTCGCTCGGTGTAATTTACAAACACAAAAACGCTTCATTCATTTTTGTACCACTGGACAGTGACGCTGTCCCTGTGAACCAAATTCCCAGACAACTGCAACATGTTCCCTGAAGCACTAACATTTCGATACTGTAATAATTCTGATGGTATTTTTTTCTGACGTATATTGCACATGTCCCAGCCTTATTAAACAGAGCACAGCAAACCTGAGTAGCCTTTACAGGATGACTATTAAAATGATTGTTTCCTTGCAGCAATGAAAATGTTTGCTCCACTGGAAAGAAGTGCCTCCAGGGCTAAGGGGACTTAGGAGGACTTTTGTCTCTCTCTCCCTCCATAGCTGCAGGAGGTTGTTTCTTTCTTCCTTTCTTTCTTTCTTTTTCTTTCTTTCTTTCTTTCTTTCTTTCTTTCTTTTCTTTCTTTTTTTTCTTTCTTTCTCTCTTTCTTTCTTTCTTTCTTTCTCTTTCTTTCTTTCTTTCTTTCTTTATTTCTCTTTCTTTCTTTCTTTATTTCTTTTTTTAATGTTTCTTTATTTCTGAGAGAGAGAGAGCAGACTCCAGGCTGTCAGCATAGAACCCAATGCGGGGCTTGAACTCACGAACTGCGAGATCATGACCTGAGCCGATGTTGGACGCTTAACCATTGAGCCACCCAGGTGCCCCTAGAAGTTGTTTCTTTTAAATCCTCGCTCTTGGGGGCACCTGGGTGGCTCAGTCAGGTAAGTGTCCAACTCTTGATTTCGGCTCTGGTCATGATCTTGGGGTCCCATGAGTTTGAGCCTTACATCGGACTCTGTACTGACAGCACAGAGCCTGCTTAGGATTCTGTCTCTCCTTTCCTCTGCCTCTCTCTCTCTCTCAAAAATAAATAAACATTAAAAAATAAATAAATTCTCCCCTTCACCTGCTTTCTGTGGAGTCGGATCTTGCCCAGACTTTGAGCTGTTACTTTTAATCTGCCCTGGGCTGGAAATGGATAATTCCAGGCTTGTCCCGATCGCGTGGAACATTAACAGATCAGCCCCTACGTAAAGGACCGGGTAACTGAATACGTGCCAACAGGCGTCTACAGCACGGATCTGATGGCATTGACTTTCTACACTTGGAAATGTTTTTATTCCCAGGTCTCTCTGGTAGAGTTGAGGTTATCAGACAGAACACCTCGGGATGGATGAGATGATACCAGGTATCCCAGCTGCTTCCTTCGATAGGTAGAACCAGTTATCGAACAAGCCAGCGTGGAAGTCACTAGCAGTTTCACAGCCCCAAGAATAATCGTGGAAGACCAGAATTCAGATATTCAGCTGGGGTTTGGAGAACCTGAGGTCCGTATGTCCTGCCTCTGTGTTTCCTCAGGACTGGAAGGCAGTAGTTAAGGAGGCGACCCCCAGGGACGTCTGGCTGCTGGAGCTCAGGGCCTGGCTCCTCTCGCTGTGGGGCGGAGACCAGAGAGGCAGGCATTACTGTGCATTTTCTTGGGCTAAAAGGGGAGCGAAATAAAATACAAAGCGTGTCCTGCCTGTATTGGAGAAACAACAATAGGACTCGGCAGCTTCGAGGTAAAGTCCGAACTCTTTAGACAGCTCGTGGTCTAGCCTGTTCCCAGGTCTCCTTTTTCACCATGCCCCCAGCCAAATGATGCCATCCCCCTGTCCCCAGGGAGCCCTCGGAGCTCACCACCGGCCCCTTCCCCCAGCGCGAGTCCCTCCTCTGGGGTCACAGACTCAAGGACCTATGACCGTGCTTCCTATCCCGCCCTTAATCGCGCATTTACTTAGCTGGCCCCTTGACTGTGGGGCTTTGGGGACAGACAACCGCTTCTCATTCACTATAGCGACGGCGGCCCCCAGCCCGGTGCCGGCTACAGAGATGTTGGATCCACGATGCAGGATGAAGGAAGGAAGGAATGCACATGTTCATGTATGAAAGCAGCCTCCGAGATACGTCTGGAATGAAGCTGGGCAACCTTCACGGCTCTATCCTGGAGAGGGTGGTAGGCGGGGCAGAGGGCAGAGGCCGGGGCTGATTGGCTGCAGATCAGACACGTATCTCAGGGCCTCTCAGTACCGGTTGCCAGGAGGGAATAGACAACGGACGGACGGGGCATTCCTTCCTCTCTGGATGATTTCCTGAGTCATTCCAGAACCCCTGCCAGCCCCCACTCCAAGGGCTGCCCCTGCGATGATTGGCCTTGCCACCATTGGTGATCAGGGTGCGAGAGGCTTTAGTTTAGAAAGAAATTGCTGGCTGCAGAACATTTTCAAATGTTGCTGACAGCATCCCTCCCCCCCCCCCACCCCCCCCAAGGACGCATTGCTGACTCACACCCGCTGCCTTTCTGTGACCTAGGGGGGAATTTTGAATCAGTGTTCTCTTCAACGTTAATTGACTTAATTTACGGAATTGAGGTCTAACTCAGACGCGGTGAAATTCCATGCCAAGGGTTTTTGTGTTACGATTCAGTGGGCTTTTGGCAAATGGCTACATCAGTGTCACCTATACCCCTGATATTGCTGTCACCCTAGAAAGTTCCTTCCTCTTCCATCCTAATCAATCTGCAGGGCGATTTTGAAAAAGGAAAAGACGAGAAGGTTGGCCTTCACGGAGCTTGCATGCTGGTCAAAGCAGGCTACATTATGTCACTGAAATAATTGAAGATCAACGCAATAAATGACATGATCGGGTACTAAATGGAACGGTTCAGTTTGCCAGCGCGACATGAATTTAGGGAAGCGAAATGCATTAAAATGTCACCTTGGGAGTTTGGTAACAATGCAGATACCTGGGCCGACCCCAGTACCATTATATCAGAATTCCTTGGCGTGAGACCCAGGAACACATGTTTTAAATAAATGTGCTCAGGACTTCTGATAGGGAGCGGGGGCAGAGGTGGGCACAAACCACGCTTTGGAAAACTCACGATCTGTTATGCCCGGGTAGAAGTCATTATTGATAGGTGCAGAGACTGAGGACCAGAGAAGTTTTAGGGCTCATTCAAGATCACACAGTGAATTCATGGGATGGCCTGCATTTCTGGAAGGGGAGTTGGAAAGGCCAGGAACACAGTCATTTGCACTGGCCCACAGTGGGGTGTCTAGAGCCCAGGGCTAGCCCCAGTGCACAAGGTCTCCAGGACAACCTGCTGCGACACAGCCTCGGGGCCCCTGTGTGTCTGAGAGAAAGGGAGGAAGAACCCACTTACGCCTCCAGCCTCCGGGCGTTGACAGACCCAGAGCCTGGAGGACTCAACTGGGGACAAGGAAATCTCATTTCTTCCCTCATTCTTCCCCTGTCTTCCCAGTGCACCCCAGAGACTGAGCTGCACCACGGGAGGATGGCAGGCTCACTGCTGCGCTGACAGAGAAGGGTTGGCCCACCCAGCATTGCGCCCGGTAGAATGTCTCCTCCCCACGCACCAAAGAACAAGTAAATCAGGTGTCAGGATGACTGACACCATTGATGAATGACCAGGTTGGGACACGTTCAGCCGCCCAGCCTCCTTGGCTCCAGTGCCATCCATACAGCATTTTGGTTGCATCTGAAGCAGAACTATTGTTTCTTTCCCCACCAGAACAAACCCAAATGGCCGATAGATCACTGGGGCAAATGGGCATCCTGATGAACCTTTGACCTTTCCAAGGGTCAATTTATCTCTGATGAGTGGGCCTCCCATTGATGAGGCTCTAGAGACACCCAGGAAGTCAATACTCTCTGGAAAAGGGCAGAGTCTCTTAGTCCTCTGTCCCTCTCTCCTCAATGAAAGGTAACACTGAATGACCAGAGTCCCCTGACCTACTTGGTAGGGGATCCAAGACCAGAATTCAAGGGGAGATGGAACATAAGAGCAGCCAGGAGGTCTTGCCTGGGCCAGCGTTGCAGATTTTGAGTCTGGAGTTCTCTCTTGTCCAGCAAGAGAGCAGACGCAGAATTAAATACGAGAGAGGCTAATGTCCAGGAGGAGACAAGAGCCCAGAGTAAGGGTCCTTGTTCCATACTTATTAGGATCGGAAGGCTTACAGACGTGATGAACGTGCACAAAGAGACAATGAAACAGTGATCATTAACTCAAGTGTGTGAAAGAAAGGGGGTTTCAAAGATACGCGGTGGTAGGGGTTTGGGTCAATACAAAACAAAATCCCAGAGCCTAGCAGATGGCTGTTTACAGCAGGCATGGGGCACAGTGTCTGTTTATCTCAACTCGCCTAGGGGACGAGACAGATGGAGCGTGATACCTCAGGGTCGACAAGGCACCTTTCTTTTGTTAATTAGCTCTTTTAGCTAATTACCAATTTCACCCTGCTGCTGAAGTCTATCGCCCTGTTTACCTGTTTACCTATTCTGGATGCTTTCTTCCTGCGGAAGCACCTCTACAGTTTTGTTCTATGCTGGGGGTGCTTTCGCCCTGTTTACCTATTCTGGACGCTCTCATCCTAAGCCTTGTTACTCCGTTGGTGCAAGTTCAGGGAATTCCTAAACCGATTCCCCACAGGCCAGGGCTGTGACTTGCATCGCAGACGCTTACCACGGGAATGTGCAAGGGCCCTCCAGCGTCCGGCTTCTGTGCAGCCCCTCATGCAGTCCCTGACAACTCTTGTCCACTCTCCACATGGATAAGTGAGATGGAATTGCATGCGGAGGCCCCTGGACTCACCCCAGTAATGCCCAAGAGCCCACTGTGGGAAGAGACGGTTGGTAAGGTGTCTCCACTCCCTTTGGGGTCCTCCTGCACCGTGACCCTGGGCAAGTCACTTCACCCTCTGGGTTTCAGTTTCTCCTCATTTGCCAAATGAAGGGTTTGAATTAAGGTCCCTTACAGTTCACTTCCGGCATTGTGAGTTACAGTCCACCCCTCCCCAAGCCAAGGACCTTGACTTTGTTTTGTTTTGTTTCCTCTTGGGCGAAATCCAAGGGCAAAGGTCTAACAGTCATTCCAGATAGGAGGATAGACACCTATTTGTGAGATTCTTAATCTTCAAGCTCTTGCCTTTTTATCTTTGCATCCTTAGGACAAAATGCACGTCGATAAGTGTTGGGAAAATGTTGTACAAATCATCTGAAAATTAGGGCTCCATGTGGCCTGACCTGCCAATCTACCCAACGAAACCCACCAGGAAAAATTTTAAACTAGTTGCAACCATTGCTGTGTCTCCTGAGAAACTTTCAAGGAGAAGGTCCACTTCACAACCACGATGAGTTCTCCTTAAAACTCCTCTCCTCTTCTCTCCTGCTCCTTTCCACACCTACTGCTGCTTACCAACCTCTTACCCTTGAACCCCCTCTCAAAGCTCGCTGCTCCTGCCTTCTGCAAAGACATGACCTTCCCCGGCCCCAGCGTTGGGCTCCTTCTCATTTCTTCCCTTCTTTCCTTGCTTCTCTCTCAGTTTCTTTACATTTGATAATGTCTGCATCATCAGCTTTGCAAATCTCTCCCCCCCGCCCCCCACCACCCATCAGCAGTTTTGAAGGTGGGGGGCCTGGGTGGCTTAGTCAATTAAGTGTCTGACTTGATTTTGGCTCGGGTCGTGATCTCATCGTTATGGGATCGAGCCCTGCATCCGTCTCTGCACTGAGAGCCCAGAGCCTGTTTGGGATTCTCTCTCTCCCTCTCTGCCTCTCTACCTTTCTCTCTCTCTCAAAAACAAATAAGTAAAAACTTAGGGGAAAAAAAAAAAAACAGTTTTGAAGGTGCTACCTAGGTGGTCTGATTTCTGAAGGAGCCAGACGGTTTCCCTCAACTTCTAAATAGCAACCATAACACCCATCATTCTAAATATACACCTTCATTGCTTTATATATTTATTTATTTATTTATTTAATGTTTTATTTTATTTTTGAGACAGAGAGAGACAGAGCACAAATGGGGGAGGGTCAGAGAGAGAGGGAGACACAGAATCCAAAGCAGGCTCTAGGCTCTGAGCTGTCAGCACAGAGCCTGACACGGAGCTCAAACTCACAGACCGTGAGATCAGGACCTGAGCCGAAGTCCATCGCTCAACCGACTGACCCACCCAGGAGCCCCTACACCTTCATGGCTTTAATTCTCAGAGGCTTGTGGGCTTTATTCAGTCAATTAACAATGGAAGCAGCATGGTGAGTCACCCTCTCTGTGACCCTAGGCCGTCACCCAATGTCCTTGTTTCTGTTAAGGAGGGCGGGACTGGATGAGGAAAGGTAGCACCATGATTCTTCCAGAATGGACTGCAAAATATGGGCTTGGGGAAGTTTTTTACCACCGTCTGTTCAGCTCACTTCTCCTCCTTTAAGTGGAGATCATGCAGAGCTATTGTGAGTTTTCAACAAAACAAGAAAACATAAAAATTGAGCAAAAGTCTTGGCCATCGCAAGCACGCGATAAATGTTGTTATTATTGGGGCGCCTGGGTGGCTCAGTCGGTTGAGCGTCCGACTTCGGCTCAGGTCATGATCTCACGGCTCGTGAGTTCGAGCCCCGCGTCGGGCTCTGTGCTGACAGCCCAGAGCCTGGAGCCTGCTTCTGCTTCTGTGTCTCCCTCTCTCTCTGCCCCTAACCCACTCACATTCTGTCTCTGTCTCTCTCAAAAATAAATAAACATTTACAAAAAAAAAAAAATGTTGTTATTATTAATCCTATCGCTGCTGTTAATGTTGTGATTCTCCAACGCTCCTTTGAGTCTGAATGGCCCGTGAATCTCTAGCTGTTACCTGAATCCCACCAGGAACTGCCTGAGTAAAATGTGCCCAGGCAACTGGAGTTTACAAGTGACAGTCTCTGGAATGGAAGAGGTCTCGTTAAGTGCTTGCTTGATTAAATAATTCATCAGTCCTAATTGGGAAGAAAAAACTATGTGAAATAGAACTGCATAAGAGGAAATAAACAGCACGACATGAGTACGGGAGGATTCCCCATTCCACCATCAAAAGAGAAATTGTCCCCGCAGGAGAGTGACACAGGAAAGCCCTTATCAGCCGGCAAGTGACACACACCATAACACTGATGAGGCGAGGGGTGTGGGGCAAAGGTCCGGACACAAACCCTATGTTCTTCCCTGCTGTGCCCGGGGGGCCATCTTTACGGCCTTAGCCAGAGCAGGTAAAATTTAGCTTCAAGGACTGTTTCGAGAACCTTCCAGGTTTAAGGCCAGCTGGGCTGCCAGTTGTGACTGCAGAAGCAGTTTCTGGTGATTTCTTCACCTCCAGCTGCTTCTCTGTTTGCTCTTTTGTGGTGGCTCCTAGTAAAAACTCCTCCTTTGTTTATTTGTTTGTCAGTAGGTATGGGAGATTATGTTAGCTCTCAGCCAGACTCTGCCCTGAAGGCTCTGCAAGGAAAAGGGTCACTTGGCCACCCCTGAGCCACCTGGGGAGTGTCTGTACAGGGCCTTTCCTCATTCCTGCCCAAATAAGCAAAAGAGGAAGAAACAAACAAATAAGGAACTTTGGAAAGCAGCAAAGACTGCAAGCCTATGAAAATGGGACAGTTGGAAAATCCTGGGGCTACTGAGAAAACAAAAGCCCTAAATTGGCAGCAGAATTGGACCAGCTATTGGTCCTATTGAGGGGGGGGGGGAGGTAGAGGAGTGGGGAGGGGGGATAGGCATCAGTTCACACCTTCTCCCCTGGGCTCTTTCCTGGCCTAAGGGAAAGCCTGGAAGTCCTGACCATGTGCCCTTTCACTGTGATTGCGGTGTTTTGGAGCCTAGAGGACTCTGATAAAACCCCACTAACACCCCTTGTTGACTTATGAAATTTCTACCATCAGGAGACAATGGGCCTAGTGAAGAGAAAAAGTCTTGGAATCTGTCACTGTCTATTTACTAGTTATATGAGCTATGGCAAATGATTTAAGTTCCCTTAGGCTCTCTTTCATTACCTGAAAATAATGATAAATTAAAACCATCATAATCATACGTAACACAGGGCTATTGGGAACATTGAACCTGAGATCATGGACGGCAGGTACTCAGCACAGTGTCTGGCTCAGGATGACCCTCCGTAAAAGTCACCTGTGCGTCACCATTTAGCAAACTGGCCCTCTCAGGCTAGGCCTTCACCCTGTTTGCCCCTAGACCGGCGAAAAGCTTTTTGGTTGGACTTCACACGTAGGCTTCCAGAAAGAAAGAAAACCGAGCAGCCTATTAGCATACAGTGGTCCAGTTTCCGGGGCTAAGTAAACAGGTTACTTACTAAAAACATGATGCTGACTCTGGAGCTTTCCGCTGCTGTTTGAAACTATAGGAATAATATAGTCATGGCAATGGGAATAGACATACGAACCCAGACGAATACTGCAACCCCTAGGGTTTTATTATTCGTGTTCAAATAACTGGAACTACCTGAAACGTTATTATTTACTTATTTATTTATTTATTTTTATTTTAGAGAGAGAGAGAGAGCACAAGGTGGGAGAGGGACAGGGGGAGAGAGAGAATCTTAAGCAGGCTCTATGCTCAGCATAGAATCCGTTGCTGGCCTTGATCCCACAAGCCTGGGATCATGACCTGAACTGAAATCAAGCATCAGATGCTTAACCGACCGAGCCACCCAGGCACCTCGTGAAACTTTAAACATGTAATAACAAGGAGTAGCATCCAAAGGCTGGAATTTTCTTTGAGCGTCTTTATGGACACTTCATCGTAAATCCTACGCTTCAGACCCTAGACAAATCAGATCCCAAAATACAGGAAGTTGAAAAATGAAACACAAAACAGATATGCCTTGATGTGGGAATTATTTCCCTCAGAAGCCAAATTTGATATTCTGCCTTAAGGAACTAAAAACTAGTTCATGAAGAGCGCCTGGGTGGCTCGGTTGGTTAAGCATGCGATTCATGATTTCGGTTCAGGTCATGATCTCACGGTTGTGAGTTCAAGCCCCGCATAGGGTGCTGCACTGATAGCACAGAGCCTGCTTGAGATTCTCTTTTTCTGCCTCTCTCTCTCTCTCTCTCTGTCCCTCCCCTGTGCGTACTCTTGCTCTGTCAATATAAATAAGGAAACTTTCAAAACAAATTAAAAAAGAAATAGTTCATGGGAGAATACAACAACCAGTTTATATTTTACCATTTACAATATCATTCATTGATTCGCTCACTCATTCATTCATCATAAAACAAATATTTACTCCATTTCAGGCACCATGCAGAATGCTGGGGGTATGAAGCTGAATTAGACAGGACTTAGACATGATTTCTGCCCTCTAGGAGCCTGTGGTGGGATCTGGGGTATAAAGCCACATATAGCTAGTGGGTTTAATGCGATAAAGTGACACAAGTGTGTGTGGGTGCTCCTCTGTGACACCTGAGGGGCAGGGAAGTGCCTTTTAACAGGGGCATTAGGAAAGGCTTCATAATGCATGAAATCACTTTTGATTTGATTCTTAACGAATGAGTGGAGTTTGGAGGCGCCTGGGTGGCTCAGTTGGTTAAGCGTCTGACTCTTGATTTTGGCTCAGGTCATGATCTCATGGTTTATGGGATTGAACCCCACACTGGGCTCTGCACTGACAGGGTGGAGCCTGCTTGGGATTCTCTCTCTCCCTCTCTCTCTCTCTCTGTCTGTCTCAAAATAAGAATGAGTGGAGTATGTTAGGTGGAAAAGAGAAAAAACAAAAATATAAGTAGAGAGAACAACATCCAAGTGTTGTTCCAACATCCAAGTGTAGAGTTCCACGGATGCCCCAGGCATAGCAATGGTAGATGAAGCATATTATGGATATATGTGCCAAATGGGATGCGTGGCTGGGACTATGGGTGGCTGGAATCCGCAGTGAGAAGTTTAGAGTGCCATGCTAAGAAAGAGGAAAAATAAATGTAAAACGTAAGAGGGGAGGAGTTAGGTCCAATGAAGGGAAGGATGCCTCTCAAGACAAAAGTGCTGGGACAGTGGGATAATTAAGAGAGGGGACATCTAAGTCTACAGATCATTCCTTGAAGAGTCCCAGGACCAGAGACAAATCAGATGGTGCTGTGTGCATTTTCAACCTTCCCTAGTCCTCCTCACATGTATTTATGCAAGTTTTTGAAGATAGGTTGGAAATTTAACAAGCACAAAAAAAGTCAACCTAAGCGGCAACAGGGGTGGGTGGGGGGAAAGGTGGTATTTTGCCTGGCGTGAGATGTTGTGGAACAAATGCATATTTAAAAATGTTCACTTTGGTTTAATTATTAAACACGTGTTTTTATTTTTTTCTGATTTCAGGAGTCACGCATTTATTGTGTGTAATATGGCAATGACGGCTTACATAGAGGAAATCAAGTTTTCTGTATGTATTCTAATTTAAGGCATGTAAGTTGCTCTTTTCTAATTGGCTTTCTGGTTTTGCTTTTGTGCTTGGAAATGGTTTCCCCTCCAAGAGATCAGATAAAAGTAATTCTCTTACGTTTTCTTGTAATGTTTTATCTGTTTTTCGTTTTCGTATTTAACACAAGTCCGTACCGACTTTAGTTTTATGAACGATCTTAAGTAAGGTAGAGTCGTGGTACCTGTATGAGCCTTGTTTTTTGTTTTTGTTTTTCCCATCAACCTGCTCATTCTTTCATCCTGTCATTTTATTCATTTCCTGTTTTTGTAGTTATCAACAGCAGGGTATGCGTTTCCTGGGTGGTTTTCTTGCAGTCATAACAAAGTACTATTGCTAAAGCCATTCCTACTGGCTGCTGTTATTTGTGTCCCCACGTTGGCTAACAGGGCCTTGGCCTTTTGCCCGCCAACTACCTCCTTGAGTTTCTGAGCTGTTACTAGGAGCTTACAAACTCAAAGCATGGCCTGTAGAAAGTGCCCCCATTCAGGTCCCTCTGGAGGTGTTTCGGCAACGGTCGGGCATCTGTCGGAGACATTTCTATGTTGATTTCCCGAGGACCTTCCAAGCTGAGAATAGGGTGGCACTATCCCAATAGACTGTCCCACGCCCACCCTTTGAGCTATACCACAGTCACTCATTCTTTAAGCAAACGTAGTGCTCCAGATACAGGGATGAATGAGAGGCTGTCCCTGGCCCCAAGGTACTCACTCACCCTTCTAGAATGCTCCAGAGGAGCTGCTGAGTACACCTATCTCATGAAAAAAGAGCTCATGGGTTGACATCATGGGAATCCGCCCAATCTCATTCAATTTACTCAACAAATATTTGTCAAGCTCCTACTATTTGCCAAGAACTATGCCGGGTGCTGGGTTCTCCTCCAGGAGCTGACTGCAGAGTGGAAAGCAGACAAATAAATAGGGGGTTAGACGTGAGTATGATAGAGCTCAAGTAGGTGAAAACTGGGGCCTCAGCTGCTATGGTTTTTCCAGGTTATTCACTCCCACCCCCCTGCCAAGGACTTTTCAGGTATCTTAACCAAAGAGTGTCTTCCATATTCAAAGTCATAGCAATGTTAACTGTAATCCAGTTCCTTTGAGACTCTTCAGGGTAGCTCTAAACTCCCTTCAGACCCACCTCTTAGAGTTACAGAGGACGTCAGTCGAGATCGATGGATGAACGGATGAGTAGTAAGTGGTTCAAAGAATTAAAAAGAAGTAAGGGATGAGCGTATGATCTGGTTCTCTCAACCAGGAACTTCTCAGGTCGTTGGGCCTCACGGCAGTCAACGCCAAGAGCGGCAGCCTGGGAAGAGATAACACAGGCCAGGCACCTTAGAAATTTCCTTTCCTTTGATCCCACTGATCCAAACCCGTGGGCCCCACTGATGTTTGTTTTGGCTTCTTTGCCCTGAAGCCTCGGGCAGCCCTTATGTGGCGAGCTGCTTAGCTGACAAATCTTTTAATGGAGGAATTAGCTAGCTTCTTACGTGGTCACCTGATAGGTCACACAGCCTTCAGCCACACACACACACACACACACACACACACACACACAAAATGGAAACTATGCTCCCCAAACTGCAAGGAACCAAATCCTGATCATTTTGTGATAAAATCTTGGAATAATCTGGGCTCTGTCTGTCTGTCCATCCTCGTGTTGGGAAAGGAAGAAGAAAGACAGAGAAAGAAAGTGAAATGCAAATTATGAATTTAGCTACCTTTGAGCAATCTTCCAAGCAGATGTGCTGTAGGAAATCAAGACGAGGTTTTGATATTGGGTTTTATGGGGTTTGTGGGTGGTTTTTTGTTTCTCTTTGTTTTTTGCATTTTTCTTTTCCCTCCCTCTTTCTGGACCCCTAGTGATGAGCAATCAAGAGCGGGCATTAGAGCAGATCTTTGCTTCTTCACAGCCCCCTTGGAATGGTCTCTCATATCTTCTTTTTTTTTCCTCCAGCAACCACTTTAAAGCTTGCTATACGGTCTCCTTTGCAGTGCCAACACGTGAACCTCCCTCAAAGAAATCGTCCCTTTGTGTTTAATAATTCACACTTTTCACCACGTAATATTGCCATTCTAACATGGGTTTGGGGTAAAGCGTGGAGGGGCGGGGCGGGGGGAGATGATATATGTGTGTGAGTCCTTCCTGCTACTACCCTGTCTGATCTCATCCATCTTTGAGATGGATTTCATTCATTCTCTTAACTCCCATCTGCCAGGCATTTGTTGAAGGGCAGTGTTATGCACAGCTATGTTGTCAAAGATAATTAAGATCTAGTATAGTAAGGTTTCTACTTTCCTTCAGCTCATTACTGCTTAGACTATCAACTCTACTCAGGGCTGTATATGGGCTTCTGCGAGAGAGAAAACAGCAGAGAGGACTGTTTCTATGTTACAAAAGGTCCAGATTTACTTCGTGTTTCTCAAGCTTCAGCTTCTTCAGATGTACGATGGGAATAATCTCCACCCTACCATGCTGTGTGAGAATGGAGGTAACCTATGAAAACGGCCTTCTATTGAGCTGAATAAGTGGAAACACTCAACGATTGGTAGACAGGGGTACCTGGGTGGCTCAGGCTGTTGAGTGTTCAACTCTTGGTTTAAACGCAGGTTATGATCTCAAAGTTTGTGAGTTTGAGCCCCACATCGGGCTCTGCATTGATAGCACAGAGGCTGCTTGGTAGTTTTTCTCTCTCTGCCCCTCTTCTGCTCGAGTTCGCTCTCTATCTCTCTCTCTTTCACTCTCTCTCTTTCTCTCACTCTCTCTCTCTCTCTCTCTCTCTCTCAAAATAAATAAATAGACTTTAAAAAAAGTTGGTAGACATTATCATTATCACATATATCACTTGTAGTGTCTTATTCTTTACGATTTATATCGTAGCTCGAGTATCTTTGATTCTACAAAACAAAAACAAAAAAACCAAAACAAACAAACAAACAACAACAACAACAAAAAACAGATCCAAGCCACTGCTATGCTTCTTCTTCTAGCTGGTGATACAAAGTAAGAGGGACAAGAGAGAAGGGGGCCAGTAGCTATCCCTTGGTAGAGCAAAAAATGAGTGAATTCTAGGTCCACATTACTAGTCTACCCTGACGTGTTTTTATACATACCCAGACTTATTCCAGAATCCTTTCTTAACTCCACCACTTTCCTTTCTTCTTTCCTCTCCCTCTTCCTCATTCTCTGCTCTCCTCCCTGGGTTGTCACAACTATAATTTCCTCTCTACACTTCCAGCCCGAAGAGCCCTTAGTCAGGCAGCAGATTGGGGAGCTACCTGAACCCCATGCACAGAAGGACAAGCAAGCCTGAGTTGCTTCCCCAGGACCTCCTGGCTAGGAATTCTATTGTTCAGAGGCCCCTTTTGCATCCTCAGGGAAGGGGCCAGGCCCCCCCTCTCTCCTCTGCCTCCCTCCAAAAGGTTTGTGTGATAAAACAAAACACATCACTGATGTACCGTGTGCCAAGGCAAAAATAAAAGAAAATGGACAGGACTATTTGGAAACAATTCCTCACCACCGTTGTTAGGAATCCTTGAAAGAGTCATAGTTTTTGGCTAGGCTTTCACTCTATTTCAAGTTTCTCTTCTTATTCTATGGTCTCTCCCTGTACAACCTCATTCATTCATCCATCCATTCATCCATCTATCCATCCATTCATCCACTTGTCCATCATTTACTCATCAATTACCTCCCTTGTACCAGGCATGGAGACACTGCATGACAATGCTGACAAAACCTATGCCTCATGGGATTTACATTCTAGCAAAAGGTAGGGGCAAATCATGAACAAATGTACAAATTCTGTAAAGAGTCCCAGGTCAGGGGAGGGGATGGTTGTGGAGCGATGCTCCGTAAGAAAAGGGAGACAGGATGTTACCAACAAGAAGATGACACTTGAGAAAAGAAAAGGAAAGTAAAGGGAGTTAGGTGAACTTCTGAAGGAAGAGCATCCCAGCAAAGCAAACAATAAATGCAAATGTCTGGTATCAAAGAGGGCTTCACGCGTTGAAGCAACAAGAAGAAGGAAATGATATTATCTGCAGCAAGGTTAGAATAAGGAAAGTGGCAGGAGATAAGCCCCCTGAAGAAGCCAGAGACAAGTCAAGGGGAGACATGTCAGCCATGATTAGGAAAGTGAGTTTGTTTAAAGGAAATGGACACTATTCTTAGGGGACCTGGGTGGCTCAGTCGGTTAAGCATTGGACTTTGGCTCAGGTCATGATCTCACCATTCGTGAGTTTGAGCCCTGCATTGGGCTCTGTGCTGAGCTCAGAGCCTGGAGCCTGCTTCAGATTCTGTGTCTCCCTCTCTCTCTGCCCCTCTCCTGCTTGCACTTTGCCTCTCTCTCTCTCTCTCTCAAAAATAAATAAACATTAAAAAAATTTAAAGGAAAGGGATGTTATTCTAGTTTTAAACAGAGGTCAGATACAATCTGATTTGTGTTTTAAAAGGATCATTTAGGCTGGGTGGAGGAGAAAAGGCCACTGGAGAGCAAAGGTGACAGAGGAAGACCAGTCAGACGCCCATTTCCACAGTCAAGGCAACTGACAAGGTTGATGGTCATTAGTGGACATGAAGTCCATGAATGCTCATTTGCTCACCCTCTCGTCCCACCAATCCAGACAGAATTTCGGGTGGGGTTTCAAGTTCTTCAAAAAGACACACAAAGCCATATCAACCATCATCTATTTTACTAAAGATTCCTTTGGGATGCCTAAAGAAGGGAACAATTTCTATTACAATTACCACAGTAAGCCACGCTGACAGCATCTGTGACCATGACACCCTCCCAAGCTCCTGCTTGGTAAACAGCTCTCTTCTCCCCAGATCCCTGCTCCTTATAGACTTGAGACTTCTAGGGGCACCTGGGTGGCTCAGTCGGTTGAGCGTCCAACTTCGGCTCAGGTCATGATCTTGCAGTCCGTGGGTTTGAGCCCCTCGTCAGGCTCTGTCTGTCTCTCTCTATCTCTCTCTCTCTGCCCCTCCCCCGCTCACCCTCTGTCTCTCTTAGAAATAAATAAACATTAAAAAAAAAAAAAAAAAAGACTTCTTTCCTCCCTACCATGCAAAGAAACTCATCACTGCCCCAGCTTCTATTCACACAAAGCACGTAATCAACTCCCCCACAGTGTTTGGAAAATAAATTGCCCTTCAGTTAACAAGATCTACTCTCCCCTTAAGGTGTTGTAGAAACCATCCATTGTTACCGGAGTATGTTTTGGCAGTCTGTCTTCTGCAAATGTAGGGGAAATAGACCTGAACAAGCAGAAATCCATCCTGCTCCCTTGTGATGAACCACACTATACAGACGCGGGACTGAGAAGTTGAAGTTTTTCTCTGCGTTTTGTAAACTGCAGGCAAGCTAAGAGCCTATGATTTCAACAGGGAGTATAGAAGTTGAAGTATCTGTAGCTCTTGCTGGAAACAGTAATCAAACCCTCACCTTCTTCTTCCCTTCCTTCCCTTTGTTCCAGGGTCCTGAGCTTTTCTCTTGCTTTGCCCATGAACTCGCCGGCAGTGTTCTGGGGGAAAACGGGAAGGGATATCAGTGTTGAGTGGAGAACGGAAACTTCTCAGGGGTGGGGATCTCATCTCTCCATGTTCTGCTCGGCACCTGGGACCTGTTGCTCTTGGTACCGCTCCAGGATATACACTTTCCGTCGCGATTTGTCTAACCACGCTGAGCAGAATATAGATGAATTGCTTAAATCGGTAGCTCCCACGGACCTTCAGCACCTGGTCACAGTGCTTCGTACCCCGGGCGCCCGGTAACTACTGCAGATTGACTGTCACGTGATCTTCTTTACGGCCTCCCGGTCCACAGCTCTCGGGATGTAGCTGGGAAGGGAAGGTGGCCACAAGGCAGCAGCCCTGGGAGCTGAAGAGCTAAGCTGGGACCAACAAGCAAACTCATCGTGAGCCAGATCTTTAAAAAAGCAAGCTGTGAGGGGCACCTGGGTGCCTCAGTCGGTTGGGCATCAGACTCCGGCTCCGGTCCATGATCTCATGGTCTGTGGGTTCGAGCCCTGCACCCGGCTCTGTGCTGACAGCTCAGAGCCTGGAGCCTGCTTCGCGTTCTGTGTCTCACCCTCTCCTTGCCCCTCCCCCGCTCGTGCTCTGTCTCTCTTGCTCTCAGAGATGAAGAAAACATTTAAAAATAAATAAGTAAATAACCGTAAGAGACTCTTAAATACCGAGAACAAACTGAGGGTTGATGGGGGGGCGGGGGAGAGGGCAAAGTGGGTGATGGGCATGGAGGAGGGCACCTGTTGGGATAAGCGCTGGGTGCTATATGGAAACCAGTTTGACAATAAATTATATTTAAAAAATAAAATAAAATAAAATAGCAAGCTGTGGGGCACCTGGATGGCTCAGTCAGTTAAGCACCTGACTCTTGATCTTAGCTCACGTCATGATCTCATGGTTCATGGGTTCGAGCCCTGCTTGAGATTCTCTCTCTTCCTCTTTATCTCCCTCTCTCTCAAAATAAATAAATAAACTTTAAAAATAAATAGATAAATAAGCAAGCGACAATGCATAGTGGTCACTCACATCTTAGCCTGCTCCCTGTATAATGCCAACCGTTAAAAATCTAGTTTCTTAGTATTGCTGGATGTGGTTTTCTGCACTAAATAAAAAAAAATGAGAAGGCTCAATAAATTGCCGAATTCTCTGGTAAGTAGATTTTGAGCTGCATGAGGGCTAAAGGCTGGGTCCAATTAGTACTCCCCAGAACCACCTTGCACCCGCCTGTCCCTTGGCAGGTGCTAACTTAACTTTTCTGAGTGAATGAATGAATCGTGCCTTGTGTGCTTCCTCCAGGCTGACTTTATCATGCGAATTGTTGAGAACTTATGCTTCATCATGTTCCTTAAGAGAGCAAGGGAATCAAATCTCACGATATTCTTTTGTCTTAGCATCGAATGCCTAGTAATTCCTCCTGCTGGGGAATTATTATTCTCCTCTTGGTCTCAACAGCTAATACATGCCTAAAGATTTTCCTATCAGTCACCCCATTTCCATCCCTTTTTCTTACACCACTTAAAAGAAGAAATACCTCTAAGGTCCCTCCTCGACTGTGAATCTCGAACCAGGAGCTGGCTGGACTCCTACCACGCAGAAAGTGACAGACAGGCCCCCTTGAGATGTCTTGCCCTCAGGGTACTGCCAATGGAGAAGACAGAGGCAGGGTCACCTCCAGAAGAGTGGGAAAACCTGTCTTCCCTGTCCGTGTATTTCCTAACCACGTCCTTGGCAAATGGCGAAGAGGTAGAAAGAAGTGAAGCCTCAGTTAGTCACCACAAGCGTGCAGCCTCAGCGGGTGTCTGTTGACCTTATCCTTAGGATGATTACACAGTGACAACTGGAAAGGCAGATACCCCCGTCCCCTCTGCCTGAGTGCAGGAGAAAAGAGACCAGGACGCAGGGGAAGGAAGACATATGGATGTGGGCTCCATTCCCCATTGACGATATCAACATTCCTGAGTCCAGATCTTGTGAGAAATAAAAGGGAAATTAGTCCCCCATGATCCAGGGCAGAGGCAGTACACCAAGGTCAACAAAAATTCCAGCCTTTTAGTTTACAGATCGTTTCTTTCCAATTCAGAGTCACGCAGTCCTGTTTGGCAAGCTGGGCTCTTGGCTGAATAAAGGGTGATACTAGGATAGTAAATACTGTCTGTGGCCTCCTTGAGCTAATTTAACAAATTCCATGCTCATGAGTCATACCTGGGACACGCCTAGTGCCTAGTTCTCCAGCCCCATAGAAGCAAGTCACTAGGCAGTACCTTTCATTCTTTGTGCTTCTTCAACAGATTGACCTCTTCATGTGAGATGGGTTTCCCTTCTTTGACTCCAAGTCACTAAGAGGACTTTATCCACAGTAACCTAACTCGGAGGCAGATACATGAAGATGTGATGAACACGAGCTGGCTGGGGCCCTACCTCATGGTGGGTTTGGGAACAGGAATGTGTCCCAAATACTCACCCGTGCCCGGGACCTGGTAATGCCATGTTCTGATCCCCAGCTGAACCAGTACTCTTAAAACTACAAGAATTTTATGAAAAAGTTCTAAATTTCACAAATCCAGGGTAGCTATCAAAACATCAAATGAATAATTAAGGGGGGAAAAATTAAAAAGATGATCCAGGGGCACCTGGGTGACTGTCAGTTGCTCGTCTGACTTCAGCTCAGGCCATGATCTCACAGTCCGGGGGTTTGAGCCCCGTGTCGCTCTCTGTGCTGACAGCTCAGAGCCTGGAGCCTTCTTCCGATTCTGTGTCTCCCTCTCCCTCTGCCCCTGACCCACTCATGCTCTTACTCTCTCTCTCAGAAATAAACAAACATTAAAAAAAATTTAAAAAGAGATGATCCAAAAGATGAAGAAATTGTATTTCATCCCTTCATGAGGTTTTCAAAATTGATTAGTCTGAAAAGCTTTTTAAAAGGAGAGGAAAACTGCTGGAGCTCTCTTGCACACTGCAAAGCACAAACATGCGTGCCCACACATACACACATAATTTATTTAAATCGTTTCAATCGTTGTATACTTGAAAAACATTTCCTCACTAACTATTCAAGCCTCAGGACTCAAGCATGGTAAAAAATCATCGTTCCAAATGTTTGCATCAGACAACTAGAGCAAAAATAACAAAAAATATTGGGATCTGCCTTGAGCATGGAATCTGCTTAGGATTCCCCCCCGCCCGCCCCTCTCCCCGGCTCTCTCTCTTTCTCTCTCTTTGTTCCTCTTCCCAGCCACTCCCTCTCTCTTTTAAAAAGAAAAAGAAAAAGAAATAAATAAAAGCTAGCTACCCACATCAGTCTAACTCATCGTACTTCTCTGTCTGGATAAATTGTGTCTAAGACTTGTATCTTGTCCCCAAAGGGATTTTGGAAAATATAAATTTCTACTGATAATCGGGGAGGGGGGGGGGAAATGTTGAGTTTCAGCGAATTAAATTTATTAATCAAGAGTATAGCATACTCAATTCTCTTTATCTTTTCAGATTTTTAAATGGTATTTGAGGCTATGCTTTCAGAAGAGCCATCATGAACATGACTTTGGTGACTCAGGGATACATGCCTTTCTGTCCAGCACATACTGGGAAGGATCCTGCAGAGGCAAAGTCCATGCAATACTCAGTGTGTTATCTCAGGGCTCAACCTGGTGCTTTATGGCGTTGGCCAGTCACAGATACAGAAACGGGAAAGAACACCCAAAGTAAATGAGGGGCTGCTTGGGCTAGTTAACTTCCAAAAGCAGAACATAAATGTATTAACATTTTGGGACACATAAATATAACATTTTGGGACACATGTTTCAAATGCCCTTGTCCTTTGACTAGTACTAGGGTGGCTCAGGGAGAGACTTCATACAAGAGGCTTAGCAGTTAGCAAGTGGTGTCTACACTTCACTCACTTTCATCCATGTAGTCATTCATCAAGCATTTATGGCTGGCCCTACCGTGGTAAGTCACTGTATCATTGTGACAGGAGATGTGGCAATGTGTAAAATTCACTCACTACCTTCCCGGGGTTAGGGAAATAAGCCATATATAATCCATATATCCTTCCTTTCCCTTCCATTCCTCTTGGATTTGCTTGGTAGCCACCTGAATGAAGTCTGAATCTGCTGTGGGCATTTGTTCGTATTCCTTTAGAACAAGGCTTTTCAACTTCAGCGACATTAACGTTTGGGACCAGATAAGTCTTTGTTGCTGAGGACTGTCCTAGTCATTGTTGAGTGTTTAGCAGCATCCCCGGTGTCTGCCCACTCTGTGCCAATAGCACTCTCTCCCCAACCATCACAATCAAAAATGTCTTTTGGGGTGGGGCGCCTGGGTGGCTCAGTTGGTTGAGAGTCCGACTCTTGATTGAGGTTCAGGTCATGATCTCACAGTTCGTGAGATGAAGTCCTGCGTTGGGCTCTGTGCTGATAGCATGGAGCCTGCTTGGGATTCTCTCTCTCTCCTTCTCTCTGCCCCTCCCCCGCATGTTCTCTCTCTCTTGGAAAATAAATAAACATTAAAAAGAAATGTCCCATGGGGAGCAAAACCATCCTAATGGAGAGCCACTGAGTTACAAGAGGTGAGCAACAGGAAATGATATGGATGGCTCGGAGAGCAAGAGTTAAGAGAAATTGGGAAATGGATAGTGTGTGTGTGTGTGTGCGTGTGTGTAGTTTGTTCATTTTTGTTTATTTATTTTTGGGAGAGAAAGAGGCACAGAGAAAGGGAGAGAGAGAATCCCAAGCAGGCTCCATGCTATCAGCACAGACCCTGATGCAGGGCTCAATTTCACAAACTGTGAGACCATGACCAGAGCTGACATCAAGAGTCAGACACTTAACAAACTGAGCCACCCAGGGGCCCCTGTATGTGTGTGTTTGAAAGGGTGGTGTAGAATTTCAGTTGCCTAATGATTTTTTAACACCACTTTTAAGCATTTTCTTCCTGTTAGAATATAAAAAGTAGCAAGAGATCATCGCAAAACACATCCAGACAAGCTACACAATTATCGCTTAAAGAAACCTATCAGAGAACCGTAGAGCAAGAAAACCTAAATGCAAGGAGCTTCGGGAGAGAGGGTGCTGCTGAGGATGAGGAGTGGAGGAGTCTTCTGTGGATGGGGTGAAAAGTCAGTTGAAATTTTGATGGATTTTGATGCTCACCGATTGGCTGGGATGGTGGACTGGAGTCTCAAGGAGTCCTAGTAACAAATGAAGTTCACACTCACTCTCCAAGTCCTGCCTATGGGCTGTCACCTGTGCACAGGGACGGTAGACAGAAGGCTAGGCACAATGACAGTCCTCAGAGATCTTCCCCATGAGATATGAGATACATGGGGCCTATGACTAGTGCAAGGCAGAAGCTGCCAAAGGCCGGAGATAGGGCAGGAAAGCTGATAGAATCCTGGCAAAGCGCTCCTGGGTTCTACCAGAGGCAGGGTGGGAGAACTACACGTACCTCTGAGCTACTCCAGGACTTCACTAAGAGCAACACAATGGCCTGCCAAAAGACTGGGAGCAGGACAGAAGAACTAAAACAACAACAGAGCCTCAGCCCGCCTCAACTACAGAGTCTATCGACCAAACCTCTAGACGGAAAGTTTGACAGAAGAGGAGACACACCCTCTTTTTGGGGTAAAATAATTGGTCTGGGTCTCTTGTGTTCTGATGAAAGCACAATGTCTATCATTAAATCTAAAATTAAGAAACACTGAAAATCTAAAATTAAAGAACACGTGAAAAAGGAAGAAAACAAGCAAGCAAAAAAACAAATATCGGAGAAAAATAGTCAATATAACCAGAACTCAAGAAGTGTTGGTACTTTCAGAAAGAGTCGATAAAATTGTATATATATCTGGGGTGCCTGGGTGGCTCAGTCAGGTAAGTGTCTGACTCTTGATCTCAGCTCAGGTCTTCATCTCAAGGGTTGTGAGTTCAAGCCCCACGTTGGGCTCCACACTGGGTGTGAAGCTTACTTAAAAATAAATAAGTAAATAAGTAAGTAAGTAAATAAATAAATAAATAAAATTATATTTATATATCCTTAAATATATATTATATCCATATATATGTGTGTATATATATATATATAATCCTTAATGAAATATTAGCAAATGAGATCCAGCAACACACAAAATGTCATAATTAATAAATAAAAGTCATGACCAAGTGGGGTTTGTCCAGAAATGCAAGATTGGTTTAACATGTGCAGGTGAATCAATGTAATTTAAATGAATAAATTTATTAGGAGAATAAGGAAAAGGAATTATCTCAATAAATACAGAAAGTGCACTAGACAAAATTCAACAATCATTCGCGATAAAGACATCAGCAAATTAGAAATAGAAGCAACCTTTCCCCCGTCAAATCACAAGCTATTCTTCAAACTAATGACTGAATGCTTTTCCTCAAGGACTGGAATTAAGGCAAGAACATCAACTCCCACTCCTATTCTGTAATATTCTAGAAGATGTGGCAATTTTCTAAGACAAGTAAATGCAATAAAAAGCATAAAGATTCTAGAGGAAGAAATCAAACCATTATTCAAAGAAAACAATTTGGTGCATGGAAAACACTACAGAATATGCACAAATATTAAAACTAATAAGTAAATTTAGCAAAGTTGCAGGATATAAAGTCACTATACCCTAGCAATAAAACAATTGGCAAATAAAACATTTTAAGGCATTACTTATGATAGCGTCACCAAAAAGTTAAATAGGAATAAATACAATGAAAGGTGTGCCAAATCTCTACACTTTGCAAACTACAAAATGTATTTAAGAGAAAAGAAATCTATATAAATGAGAAGACACACTATTTTATAAGTTGGAAGACTCAACATATGAAGACATCCTTTCTCCCTAAATCGATGATAAATTCAACATAATTTTAATAAAAAATCCAGCTTTTTTTAAAGAAAATTACAAGCCAATTCTAAAATAATATAGAAATCCAGGATATTTGGAGTAACCAAAATAATTTTGATGAAGAAAAAAAAAGTTGAAAGACTTACATTAACCAATTTTCAAGCTTAATCTGAAGCCACAGGAATTGAAAGAATATACTATGGAACTACAGAGCATCCAGAAATAGATCAATGGAACAGAACAGAAGACTGAGAAGTAGGCATACTCATGTACATACCAACTGACTTTCAACTAAAGCACCAAGTCATTCTAATAGGAAATATAAGTCTTCGAATGAATCTTTTGAACTCCTTGGACACCTATTTAACTTTCTATTTCATACCATACACAAAAATTTATTAGATATGGATCATAGACCTGAATGTAAAGACAAAATATAAAACATTGAGAAAACTTATGAGAATATGGCAGCCATTGGAAAGGCAAAGTTTTCTTCAACAGTACATAAAAAGCACGAATCATGAAAGAAGACATTGCTAAGTCACACGTCATGAAAATTAATAATTTGCATTCATAAAATTCATGATTAAAATGAATTATCAAACCATGGACTGAAAAATATAAATGTAATACACACACTCAATAAAGGGCTCATATCCAGAAAATATATAATACTTTTAAGAAACAAAAATAAAAAACAGCCCAGTTTGTAAAAAAAAAAAAAGGCAAAAGGTTTGAACAGACATGTCACAAAAGAAGAACAGAATCCCAATAAGTTCATGGAAAAGGTGCTTAATATCGTAGATTATCGAGGACCTGCCAAATGATGCCATCATAGGATGTTACTTCACATAAATCAAGATAGATGAAATAATAAAAAGTGAAAATACCACATGTTGGCATAAGTAAAATTAAAATATTGACAGCTCTGTGCATAAAACAATTGAAACTCTTATGTATTGCCAACAAGAGGGTAAAATACTATGACCACTCTGGAAAAATCTTGGAAGTTTCTTACAAAGTTACCATACGTCTTTTTATGGTCCCACTGTTCTACTTACACAAGAGAAAGGGGGAAAAAATGAACACACGAAGACTTTCACAGCCACGTGCTCAGCAGTCTTAATAATGGCGCCAAACGGAACACAACTCAGTGGTCCCCACCTGGGAGAACTGATGAACTTATTGTGATCTATTTATACAATGACACTCCACAGGGATAATGTAGAATGGGCTGCCCATGCAAGCAATGACATGGACAAATCTCAACAACATCCCGGTGAGCAAAATTAACCAGACCCGAAAGAAGACACATCATATTGTAGGACTCCAATTTATAAAGGCGAAACTAAGTTATGGTGAGAGAAATCAGAACAATGCTTTGCTCTCTCTTCCACTGGGGGTAGGGTGGTGTGAGAGAGTGTGTGTCCGGGGGGTACTGGCTGAAAAAGGACATGACCTCTTTGCTTACATGCTCTGGACATGTTCTACATCTTGGTTTACATAGGGTGTAAACTTGGTCAAATCCCACCAAGCTGTATAATTCAAGTCTCCACATTTTTCTTGCATAGAAATCATACTTCATAAAATTTATTAAGTATAAAAGATTTACAGTTTCTAAAACTGCTTGAAAAACCAAAGGCGAGATCCCTAAAACTCCTTTTGGGGGAACAACAAAAGACAGCACTTCCTGAAAACAGTTGCCTGCAACGTTCTTACCAGCTAACAAAAGGCTGATGGTTGGCGTTGTACTTCAGCACAAGCCTTTTTGGTATTGCACTTGTGTCTAGCTTAGCAGGGATGCTATGTTCCTTGGGCCCTGGATCAGAGTCATGGAACTGACCGAGTGGAAGGACCAGTGGAATTAACCAAAAGAATGCAAGTGCCCAGCTTGGTCTTGAAGTCAAGTGTCAACCAACAAACACCTCCCGCCACTTGGTGCTCGTCACCGCCTTTAGTTCCAGGTCA
Organism: Panthera uncia; assembly: GCF_023721935.1. Taxonomy (NCBI): domain Eukaryota; kingdom Metazoa; phylum Chordata; class Mammalia; order Carnivora; family Felidae; genus Panthera; species Panthera uncia. Next base: position 15,472,612 of record NW_026057581.1, read on the forward strand.
CAGGCGGAGGGAAACATGCTCACGGGGCACCCACTTCTGTCGAAGGGTGCAGGGAGTCAAATTCTCCCAGGTGCTCAAAGCAAATCAGCAACAACAAAGACTCGCTCGCACACACAGGCCAGTCTTTCTTGATGCTGTTTCTTTCCCTGGATATATTTGTTGATGGGCGCGAGCAAGCAAAGAAAGCTTTGCGTGAAACCCAAGCGTTAGTAAGAACTTTGAGTTGACGCGTCGGTGTGGAGTGGGTGGGGAAGGAGGGAGTGGGGACAGCATCTCCCATGTCAAGCATATTTCCCACTGGCTACAACGCTCCACGTTCTCTGGTGTGTCCTTTCCCATGGAGGAAGTTCTTTGTGAAAGAGGGGGAGGTAGGCCAGCTCGTGGGAAAAATATGTCTCTCAGGCTGTGAGCAGTAAATTGGCTTGTGCCCAAGTAATGTCCTCAAGGTGTGCCATGAGAGATGAAATCACTTGGCTCATTTCACCGTCTTTAGGATGGCGTCAAGACCTGACACAGCCAAGCAACATGTACCAGGAAACTAATCTGAGGCAGACTATGGCGCTGGAGGGGCCTTCCGCATGTAGCCAAGATGGGGACCTTATGCAAGAGAGATGCTCAGGAGGCCTTTGCTCTGAGTAGGAAAGCTAGGCTGTGGAACAACGAAGTGAACCGCAGTGGCTAGAAACGCACATCTGATGCCCAGGCCAGACGAAGACGTACACGGCTCCTTGAGGCATGCTACGGATCTGGCACGCCTTCAAGCTATTATTCTATACATATTTGTTCAGCATTTATTTAGTGGAGAAAGAAGGAAAAAATGCTTTTGGGGAGGAGGAGGTAAACTTTCTTGACATATAACACACGCACAGCGTATATCAGAGTGCACAGCTCCAAGAATTCCAACAAAGTGAACACACCCATGTTTTCAGCACCCGGACCAGGAAATAAGCCATCAGAAGTCCCTCAGGCTCTCTGCTAGTCACAAACCCCCTCCCCCAAAGGGAGTGACTGTCTTGACTCCTTACATTGAAACTGCTTTTTTCTTATTTTTTTCTTTATAATTCATGAGCTTGTAAGGCTCCTTATGTTTCCCTATGACTACGTTTATCACTTCAACTTATGGAAATATCAACTTATAGAATCATTTCAGCTTATGGAATAATCTTTCATTTCATGGCTTATTTTGTGGCCCATAGCTAGAGGGCAAGTCTTACACTGTGTACGGAGAGGTCAGCAACATGCCTGTAATTACGAAGCATTGTTCCCTGGAAAGAGCACCTCGCCGTGCCTTGTTTGAGTTCAGAATGTCTGCTGCCTGTTACTGCTGACTTTCGTTGATGGCCGGGGGGCTGGACTCAGAGATGATTAGCAATCTGCCATTGCCCTAGTAACATATTCATGCACAAAGACAGCAGGCCTACACTGATGCTAGGAAGGTCTTTATTTCTATTGAAAGGCACTATCTGCTTTAGCAGAAGCAGAAGAAAGTTCTATTTTGCCAGTAATGAAGAGTTGCTGGTGGGAACCTGAGTTTGCAGGCACTGTTTCTCTGATTTATTACAGTGATGCATTAGCATCGTTTCTTAGAGACTGGCATTCCAGAGAGATGCCCAGACTTTTATCTTGTATATATACTGCGAATATGGTTTCCACCTTACCGTCTTCTGGACCGAACCTTTGTACGGTTCTCAGTTCAGGCTTGTAGACGAGTGGAAAGCCAAGGATGGGAGAGATTCCAATCATTCTCCCCCAGATACAGGGTTGGGATTGTCATTTCAATTACTAGACATTGAAAGAGTGCCTCTTCTACATGGTGAAGGCACAGAGATAAAGGAAACCCAGTCCCTCCCCTACAAGAGCTGATTGTCAAAGGGGGAATGAGATGTATAAACAAATACCAGAGTAGAGACAGCAAAGCCCTTTTGCCTTGAGGAGTCCAGGAAGACCTCATGCAAGAGGAAACATTTGAAGGGAGCCTTGAAGAATAAATAAAATTGCACAAGCAGAACCGTGAAGAAAGGGCTCTGAGGAAGCAGAGTATGAAAACCCAGGATGGAGAGAAAGCCCACAGTCAGACTAAAGAACAGCCAACGCAACGTTGTTTCAATTACAATCTAAAGGACATCTACATCAAAACCACTTGGATGTTTGCTCAAATGAAGTTTTCTGCATTCCACCATGTACTAGATCATAATTCCTGGGGTTTGTGACCTAGGAGTGTTCATTTTTGGCAAATTTTACAGGTAGTTCGGTTGCATGCAAAATTTGAGAAACGTTGCTTTAAAACAGTACCTAAAATAGAAGGTAGATGTTGTTGGCGGGGGGGGGGGGGGGGGAGAGGGGGGTGAAGGTAAAAGAGGAAAAGTAAGTTGGAGGCACACAAGAAAAGATTTGTGTGATGTATGAAAAGCTGGTCTCTGGAGTTTTCTTTCATGTGGAATGTCAATTTTTACAACCACAGTCCGTGGTAGACATTGTTGTCCCCAATGTTATCTACGAATAGATGGATACTCGGGAAGGTGAAAAGAGCTCTCGAAAGGTCACGTACGTGGCAGACCCATGATTTAAATCCTGGTCTGCCTGAACCCATGCTCTTCGCCATTTCTTTGCATTTGGGCCGCTTTCCTTCATCCATTTGTGCCCAGCTGGCTCCCCGTTCTCCGCACATTCTCCTTGTAAGCAGGGACTCTTTCGGTTGGGTGCAGTGATCAGACAGAATTGGAACTCACCTGTAGAGCCCCATTCTACCCGGGAAATGAGCTAGCTGGAGCCCCTCGTGCTCCCAAATGGTGATTCAGGGGCCCACCAGAAAATCCAACTCCCATGCCCCAGACCCCTATCCGTAGGTAGCACAGTAAAGATTTTATTTTGAGCCTTTCTGAGCACTTGTTTGATTTCTGGTACCAACCTCTTTTGGTCTCCTGGTCAGACCATTTGATGATCTCTGTGAACAGTCGATGGCTTATAGACATCTTGCCTTTGTTAGTTGAAAGGTAACTGAGAATTCGGTTAATCTCTCTTCTCTTTGTCTATTTTGAGCTCAAATCAACTAGGAAATTCACGTCCATCAGGAAGTGAATGGACTGGTGAGTTTTGTATTTCTGGGTTCATGACTGACCTATAGCTGAAATTTTAGAACTGAAACTATAAGCTTTCTCTGTGTTTGAGTCTGTATGTGTATACATCTATAATTCAGAAGGGCCTTTGCCTCTCATTGTGTGAGTGTGTGATATTTTCCTATCTTTACGGTATTAATAAACTAGATTAGAAAATCTCTTAAGTTGAAGGAGCTCTAGTCTGATTGGGTTAGAGATAAATAAGCATTTATATGAATTAAATATTCTTAAAATTCCCAGAAATAAAAAAAAAAAATTGGATGTCTAGCACTTTCAGTGTGGGAGAAAAAGAGATATCCTTATAGAAACTAAGGGAAAAAAAAGAAAGGAGGAAGGAAGGAAAGAAGGAAGGAAGGAAGGAAGAGAGAGAGAGGAAGGAAGGAAGAGAGAGAGAGGAAGAAAGAAAAAGAAAGAAAGAAAGAAAGAAAGAAAGGGAGAAAGAAAGAGAGAAAGAAAGAGAGGAAGGAAGGAAGAATTTAAGAATTCCAGTTCACATAATTTAGGTAAGTTTTGGCAAGTAACACTCACTTAATGGTTTCGGTTTAACGAAAACAGCTGTTTTCTCTGATTTATCAGTATTAAATGTAATGTAAGCACGGATTTATATCTTACTTGTGTATGTTCTTTTTCAACCTTACCAATTTCCTGCTTGAATAAGCTAACATGACGTCTAGTAAATGTTTAAGACTATGAACAATGTAAATTTGTGTTTTACCCATTTGAAACATTATTCTGAAAAATTATATTTCAGCCATCAATTACGTTGTGCAGTATGTTAGCTTGAAGATGATTTGTAAGATCTTTAAGAAATGTAAAACTTTGAACTTTACTATATGGAGTGAATGAACGGATACTCATTACATTATCATTTTCCCTTTTATTTTTATGTAGCCCAGAGATGTCCTATATGTATGAATGCATGTGTGTGTTTATATGTACATATGTGTTAGAAAGCCCCTGGAAAATCACCATGATTTATTTTCGTCTTTGTTAAAAAAAAAAAAAGTACTAGAAATAATTAAGCATATTTGAAGTTTTACATTGATAAGTTAGCATGCCAGAAGAGATGCTTAACTTTCCCTAGAGTAAAATGTGTGTGGATACAATGTTATAAATATCTCAGAAATTGTGTGTTATATGAGATGTTCCTAGAGAATTGTCCGTGACATGTTTCTGTTTATCAGAGTCCTAGGACTGCTTTGTCAAATATATATACATTTTTTAACGTTTATTTATTTTTGAGAGACAGAGAAAAACAGAGTGTGAGCGGGGGCCGGAGGGGGGGCAAAGAGAGAGGGAGACACAGAATCCGAAGTAGGCTCCAGATTCTGAGCTGTCAGCACAGAAAGACGTATGCTTAACTGACGGAGCCACCCCAGTGCCCCTGCTTTGTCGAATATTAGGCAACAACAGAATAGTGCTATCGGTCATAATTTCGATTATTTTGTAAAAATATTAACTTGATCACAATTTTACTTCTTTCATTTGAATCTGGCATCTTTGGGATGGTGATATTCAATTTGAGAGTCACATCCCTCGCCTAGGGAGTTTTATTAACATTTGGATGCATAGGATATACTCTAAACTTACAGAATCTCTTTCTTTGACATCCCTGACATTCTTCGATATTCCTGGATACTTTCATTGTTTGCTAATCAATATACCATGTATATTCATAGTATATTGTGTCCGGATTATTACAGTTATATCTGAAGGTGGTCTTTCTCTGTAAGGAGAATGTTCATCTATTTTTACAAATTGAAGGTGATATCCATTCTTCTTTGAAACAGGGGTAGCAATTACATTTATTATTGCTTTGTCTAAAATCTCTTGGGTTGACTTTATTACCTTGTTTTACATGCCGTATAAACAACCAAATTGTTTTGCCAATTGCATTATGCTTGGAACGAACTACCCTTAGGTATTTCACTCCTGAAACTAAGTTTACCACAGCCATTTTAAATCTCATGTCATCTACAGAGAGTTTTTTGTTTTGCCCTGATGCTTCCCTGAAAGCCCTTACAATCAGCTAAGGGCCCGTGTATTTCATCTGCAACCCGGAAGGACTGTCTCATAGCCACACAGAAGAGGACTAGGCCAAGTACTTTCAGGTACAGCGTTCTGGTGGCATCGCTTAAACAAGTGGACTGAGATCATACCAATGGACTGAGTCAGGATTTCTAGAACTCTGGTTGAGAAACAGACGGACACATGAGACTGCTACTCCAGGCAGAGAAGAATACGATTTAATTACATAAGCTGAGGAAGAATGACTATGCTTTTGTCTGGGAGGTGGTTGCTCTAGTCTTCTGTCTTCTGAGTAATAAGGAAGCCCTTACTTTTTCCTCTTATGCTATCTATAACTGGTCATGTAGTAGATGGTTTTTTTTGTATGCTTGAAGATTTGCAAGTGATGCCTTATTCTTCTTGCCTGATGAATCCAGAATTCAGAAGCTCCGGTATGAGTGTTTTTATTTTCATGGCAATATTTTCGCAAAGGTTCAGTAAGAATCTGTCCTTGTTACCGTGACATAATTGAAAATATGGGTTACACAACCAAGGCTTTGCCTGGAATGTCATAGTTGAGAATGTTGCTTATTTAATCAGATAGGACCAAACACTTTGAAGAAATTGTGGTTGGCTTTATGGAGCCAGTGTTTACAGAGTTCTCCTGGGCAAACAGCCCTGATACCTGCTTGCAGATTCCCAGCCTTACAGGTGAGTAAGAAAGGTCACATCAGGAAGGGGCACGAATCTCTGAATGTTTAGGTGATCTCGAGAAGAAAGGAATTTGCCCGAATGTATAACTACTACAGGTGAAATCTGATAAGAAGTTCTCAGCTTGACATCCTAACATCAGGAGACTTTTTCAAAAGTCTAGTCTGAAATTCCTTATGAAAATTTCCAGAAAGCAAACTTAAAATGGCCTGTATGGTAAAATTACCATTCCTGCTATACGTATCTAAATAACGATGCCAAATGTAATTAAACTAGCCTGAGTTTGCGATCAAGAACAATCTTTCTTTGAGGTGGTCTTTGACTGAAAGTGCTGTGAGAGAGATTTTGTATCTTAATGAAAACTATATGCCATGTTGCAGACCCTTCCAGGTTACTGGATTCTGACCCTGTCCGTTGTCTTTGAGCTCTACTAGGTAGATATCTTTTTAAATCGTGGATAACCAATGCATATGCAAACTCTGGCTTGTCTGGGGGCTATTTTAATGGACTTGCTCCTCAACTGTGGAAAAATCAGTTTGGGTGCCTCTCTGCAAATTGGACTGGTTCCTGTCACTTTTCCAAATTGTCAGTCCTTTTCAGATTTTCAATCCTTCCAGTTTCCTTTAATATCTGACTATGATCCGTCCAACTAATGTTTCCAACTTTTCTCCCTGCTGCGTGACCCGGTGTTACTGAGAACTAACACCTAACTTTCCAGGTCCCTGTGAAGGCTCAGTTGCTTGGCAGCCGGCCCTTTGCCCCAGGATCCAAACGAGCATGGTGAGCTAAAGCCTGATGGCTTGACGTGTGTCTCCAAGGACTCAGCGTCACAGCAGGCCACTCATGGATCTGACTTCCCCCTGAAAAGGCACTCTCTGGACTATTAAGTAATCCTGGTGGAATGCTAGGGTCGTGTATGGCCTGGGGGCACCATGATCAGAAGCATCAACATCCTAGCTCGAGAGCTCCCGGAGACTCAGCAAGCAGTGCTGGATAAGTGTAAAATTTCCTCCACTGGCCCGTTGGAGATTTCCTCCACTGGACTACTTCCCCTCCGAGTTCAGCCCCGGGCTCTCTACTTTAATACAACCTTTTATATTAACATTTCTCCTTTCTCCTTTTCATCGTAGGCGTCTTTCTTTTAAGGGGCCTGATCTCCAGGATGCTATGACCACCGCTTTCTACCATCACTTCTTTACAGGTGCTTCAGGTGGTTTAGCAGGAGCAATGCGAAACTCCTTGGAAACTATTTCGGAGACCTTCTTTTGCTCCACTCGGGAGGGTTATGATGGCTGCTGAGTTTTTCAGTGATGAAGGACATTCATCTTCAACAAAAGGAGGGGGTGCAGGCTGCTGACAATGTTGACTTTTATCTGAGCTTTGCGTTCCTCAAAAGCAAGAGTTCAGAAGACCCCCCATCCCCTTTTGCGTTCTGAGAAATGGCTAACTGCATAAGACCACCCAGCCCTTCCATGTTTCCCTCTATCTCTTGCCAACAACTCAGAGGAGACCATCTCTAGTCTTCCTGCAGACTCTCATAAGACTAATGGGCAACTTCTTTGTTTGCCTGCTTCTATGAAACGCGAGGCCCCTTTCCTTTTCTTGAAACATTCTTCATTGACGAGCATTTTCCTAATTGTAATGGCCTGAATACAATCATTTACTTAACTGTTCTGTGCATTTTGTCTGTCTTTCAACAAACTGAGGGGCACCACCCATGGCCACTGATCAGAGCAAAATACCCACTCAATGGGGGGAATAAGGCAGTGAACAACGTTCACAGGAGGGTGATAGGTAGTGGCATCATAGCAAGTTCTGCAAGCCTGAAGAAGACATTTAGGTTGACAGTTGGTTCAGCAATTTCTACTCATCTACCAAGTGAGAAATCTTGCCATGGTGCAAGGATATTTGTGACCGTGTGGCAAACAGTAGGAGATCGGCAGAGCATCTGAGCCACAACATCATTTTACATTTGGTTCAGTACAGAGACTTCCAGTGGAGTTACCTCACGTTATTAGACACAAGTTTAGTAAAATTGTCTACATTTCATTGAAAACTATTAGAATTGCTTTCTTTTTATTTTTGAAGGCATGTCCCCAAATTCTAATTCACTTGGATGCCGCTTGAAAGTAAGAGATTTCTGTCACATTCGCCATTGTTGTATTGCTTTAAGATTTTCAACAGTGTTAATTACCCTTTCTGGGTTTTAGCAGGATGATCTATCAAAAAAAATCAACACCACTTAGAAGAATAAAATTCTGATTGCATTCATTGTGCTTGTGCTGCTCCAAGATTTTCGGTATCATTGAATTAATTATCCTTCCTGAATTTTAGTAGGATAAATCACCTCTTGGTTTACCCTGTATCTTTACAGGGAGTCAAGTCACATGAGCAAGTTCAGCTATGTCTTTCTTATTGTGTCGTTTGTCTACTTGTTCATCCCATAGTGTAGCCTTACTTACTGTATTTTTCTTAGTCACAAAGCACAGTGTATCAAATTATCTGGGTCATACCAGGCTCAGCCTCTTAATTAGCTGCCTGACCTTGGGCAAGTTACTACTCAATCTCTCCCTGAGTTTCCTCATCTATACAATAGAGTGAATAAATGTACCTACCTCTTAGGGTTATAGTAATGAGGAAATGAGTTGATGAGTGCAAACCTCTCAAACGAGTACCTGGCATATGGTAAGTACTAAATAAATATTAACTATTACATGTGTTTGTCTCCTTGGTTATTCCAAGTCCCCCGAGGTCTGGGAACATTTATTGTTCATTCCTTCTAAGCTTGAGACCCATGTATCCAACTGAGTATTTCACATTTCCCTTGGTTGAACAAAGCATATCAAATTCGTTATGTCTATACTGAAATATTTACAGATGAGATGATAATGATACCATGGATTGGATTCAGAGTAATCCATAGAGGGAAGGCAGAATGTGGGTGGAAACCCCACCAATCATATCTTGACAACTATATGATGGTCATATTGGGTTTATTACGCTATTCTCTCAAGTGTTGTGTATGTTTAAAGATATCCATAATAAAAAAATTTACTTATGCACGTCTAATACCAAAATTATAATACTTTTCCACCTTCCTTCTCAGTCTGGCCCCCTCTCTGATGCTCCCTGTCTCAGTAGATAACATTTTTTATTCTATGAGCAGAGAGTGGCAATGAAAGATGTTTTTGAGATGGGGGAAATAACCTAAATTATCTTTTTTAACTTCTTTCTAGCTCTGAATTCATTGAAATTATGATTGAAGCATTTGGGGAAGCATCATGGCGGTGAATGAATTGGAATAGAGAGAAATAAAAAGACCCACTAGAGGAGAGCCTAAATAACGGAATATTTCAACTACACAAACTCTCCCAAAGAGACTCCTATAAGTGGGTCTTATAAACCTTCTTTAATCTGGTTTCATTTTGGCCAGGGAGGGGATCATCTTCACCTCTCCCTTACCGGAGCCCGTAACTCATCTCTATATTCATTCATGCGTTGATGTATTATGCCCAAAGCTCTGTGCTCAAGACTGAAGGCACTAGAGAAGGTGAAAGTCCTCTGCCTTAACCTGGTCTGCACATAACAAGATGTAGACATCTAGTCTCGCTAAACAGGGCCAAGGTCTAGGTCATCTCTGACAGACTGAAGGGATTTTGAAATTCTGAAACTCTGACCTGCTTCAAGGCTCATCCTGGTCCCGAGTAATCCTGTGTTCCAGTTTGCCCACGATAGTCTGTGGTGCTCTGGTCATTGCTAAAAGTGTCACCAAGCTCTATCAAAAGTGTCCCAGTTGCTTTGTGGTTTTTTTTTTTAAGTTTATTTTATTTCTTTTGAGAAAGAGCAAGCATGAGCAGGGCTGGGGCAAAAAGGAAGAGAGGGCGAGAGAGAATCCCAAGAAGGCTCTGCACTGTCAGCACCAAGCCCAGAGTAAGACTCGAACTCATGAACCATGAGATCGTGACCTGAGCTGAAATCAAGAGTTGGACGCTTAGCCGACTGAGCCACCCAGGCGCCCCGTGTGTCCCAGTTTTAATAATAAATTATCTAGGCACCCCTTTCATGGTGCAGAGTTCATCTAAAAGGGCAAGACCAACCTTACAAGCAACTCCTTCTTCCTGACAGTCCTAGAGCAGATCTAGGACGCCAGCATGCCCTGGTCCAAGGCAAACCTCAGATTTGGCAAGCACAAGACTGCCTTGCTAAAAACTTCATTGGAGACAAAAAATACCTTAGAGTGGTTCCACTTCTACCAAAGGAGATGAAAGCACATGGGAGAGAGACACGGAGAGTGAGAGGAACAACGTGGCTGTGTGGCAGGACAACAGAAGTGCATGGACGGAAAGGTACAAAGACACAACACTGAGCTTCAGCAGGCTTGGAAACAATGGGCTCCCACTTAGGGAAGCTGGTGAGAGGATATTTTACCAAGTGGAAAGAGTTTTGAGACTTCCAAGCCCGACGCGCAGAGAGGCATGTGCCAGTGAAACTATCTCCGTTTTTAAAATATCGCGATACTTCCAACCTGTTGGTGAATAGCTATAACCCGAAGCCTGGAAACTCCACCTTCGCTGCCCACCCCTTTCCCCAGACTACTGGACCTTCCCACAGTCCAGCACCTGGAGGCCTACCATCCTGGCCTACCTGGGGGCCACCAGGAACCTACCCCCACAGTTCTGTCCCTGTCTGTTCCACCTAGCCAGTGCCCATGCCAATGCAGTAGTAGCTTAACATTGCGAGTCCCATCCCTCGCAATATTCCATAGCAGTTTATGGTGGAGACCTGGAATGACTCAGAATATGAAAGCGGGGAAATAAGAGGCAGAAACACTCATGAGAAAATGCTGACCAGCAAGTGTATGTGTCAAATCCCCAGTGTGCTGCCTCTCAGAGCTGGGAGCAGCCTATCATGCTTAGGACCCATGATTTCCATCAGTGTCCCCAAGACCCATGCCCTTCTGCTTTCGTTATCTAATGGCACCAGCCCTAGCTCTTTCTCTGATTATTCTGGGGAAGTGGTAGGACCTCTGCCATCCCATTTATCACTACAATGTCTTCCCTTGCATTGGACCCATGGCCGGTGGTGACACATGCCATGACACCAGGTTTGGAAATAGGCACCGTGAATTGTCACGATTTCTCTGCCATCTGTCCATAGACATACCAAAGATGATGTGGTAAACACATATTGTACAATGGAAATGCTCAGGACAAGGGTGCAGGGGTGCATGTGGAGCACTGATATTCCTGAGAGACTAATAAGAAGCTAATTCTTCTCATAGTTCACTGGCAAGATGGAAATACTCTACGTTTGTCCAAAACTCTGGGCCAGTGGTATCCCCTCTGCTCCGGGGCAGTTTTAGGAGAAAGAGTCCAAGGGTCTTGAGTTCCAGTCTTGTTGTTCGCCTGACGGAAGAGTCTGGACAAGTCACTTACTCATTCGGTATGTCTGTTTCCTCAGCTGTCAAAAGGGTATAAAAATATGGCCTCCAAATCCTGAAAAGATCGTTGCGGGAGAGGGGGTCGATGACAAAAGGGAAAATGTTATGGGCAGTCTGGTTCTCTACAAGACGAGAGGTCATTGTTAAATCATAAGGTTCTGAGAATAGTAATAGTCACTTGCGCTAGATATATCTGTCTTGGGCCCCAAAGCCAGGATCCCCAAAACGGTGAGGAATACAAAAAGGAGAGAAAGCTGAGGTGGAAAAAAAAAAAAACTCCATTGAAAACATGGGCTTAAAAACTGCATTTTACATATTGAGATCTTGGGCTTGAAAAGGAACATTTTCAGGACTGTGGACAAAGAAATAAAACACAGTATCTCGAGTACTACTGTACTTGAGTATTATCATAGAGTTCCATCAGAGGACTGAACAAAGGAATGCCCCTTCACTCATATTATCTAAGGATTATTTAGAAACTAAATCCTATAAAAGCAATAACAAATACACGTTCCCAGTTATATTCTATTTCGTCCTATAGCAATTCACTTCATGAAGCCATGAGACTTGTATGCCTCCTTATATTCCTTTTCTCTTCCCTTACGTTTCTTCCCTTATATACTGCAAGGATGGATCTGCCAAATATCGCCTGTGAGGCTGGAAGGCAAAGCTTTGCCTTCACTACCCAGAACCCTCTGCTAAGGTTTACTCGGGCATCAGTCTCCTGTGACCTCCAGGTGTCTCCAGGTAAAGCATCTGTGCTCAAGGGTTCGGGGTCCAGAGATGCCACAGCTGTGTGATCTTAGGTAAGTCACTTCCCTCTCGGGACCTTGGCTTTTTCCCCTGGAAATACAAAGTCTTCCTGAGAGGACTCTAGCTTAGTGATAATACCCTGTGTTGTGAGAACTCCACTTAGTATAATACCCTGAGCGTTTCAGGAAGTATAGGCAGGATAAAAGCCAATGGTTTCCATCACAAATGAAGTGATTTCCTGGGGAGAAGAATTCAGCACCCATTAGTGGTCTCTTCTCCCTCCAACAAAGGATGACTACTCCCCACCCAGGATCCTCTGGTCCTCGGAGTCCTGAGATCAAAGCTCTGCCTGACCTTTAGTGCAATGAGAGAAATCTGTCCTAAATGGACTTCCAAACACAGCCGTTTTACTGGGAAAGCAGCAGGACATGTGACAGACCATTCCACCACTGCACTCCTCAAGACAGCAGGAGCCTTTCATAGTATCAAATCTTTCCTCTACATACTTGAAAAATATTCATTTCCTCTAAATCTTCCAGCTTATTTTACTACTGACCCTCATGCCCTGAGACAGCTGCTGCAGGCTACTGGAGCAGGAAGCGTGGAGGAAGAAGGTGTCAAGACCCAAATAGTAAAAGAAATAAGGAAGGAAAGAGAGAGAAAGAGAGAGAGAGAGATGAAGAAAGAAAGAAAGAAAGAAAGAAAGAAAGAAAGAAAGAAAAGGAGAGAAAGAAAGAAAAGAAGGAGAGAAAGAAAGAGAGGAAAGAAAAGAAGGAAAGAAAGAAAGAAAAGGAGAGAAAGAAAGAAAAGAAGGAGAGAAA
>NW_026057581.1:15485469-15610051 GCF_023721935.1 Panthera uncia
GAGAAAGAAAGAGAGGAAAGAAAGAAAAGAAGGAAAGAAAGAAAGAAGGAAAGAAAGAAAGAAAAGGAGGCAAGAAAGAAAAAAAGAAAGAGAAAAGAAAAGAAAGAAAATTAAAAAAAAGGAAAGGAAAGGAAAGAACAGAAAAGAAAAGAAAGGAAAGGAAAAGAAAAGAAAAGAAAAGAAAAGAAAAGAGACCCTCATCACCTTTGCTTGCTGTGTTGTTCTATTACTCCATGGCTTCTTCTCATTTCAACTCCCTCTTAAAGGTAATGGACCCACATCCTCCGAGCTCAGACCTTCACTGTCTCGTGTCCACTCAACTTCTTCATGACGTTGCAGGCTCTTTCTTCGAGCCTTTAGACAGATTCCCCTCTCGCTCGTTTAACAGGGAAGGAAACCCACGATACGGAGGGACCAAATGGTTGCGCAAGATTAAATAGTGACCAAGTTCAAGCCAAGCCCCTTGTCATTGTGGACAAAAGTCCACAATTCCCTTAAGAATTACACACTGAGAAACAGTTTGCTAGATTAAGCAATATCTGGTCCTTGGAGTCCTGAGATCCAAGCTCTGCCTGGCCTTTGGTGCATAGACAGAAATCTGTTCTAAATGGACTTCCTGAAACTGCATTTTGAGATATTAGACTGTCTCTTAAAAGAAGAGAGAGAGATAATGGAAGATGAGAAACAATGTCAACAAAGATAGAAACTCTGCCTAGGACATTGTCGATGCACACCTGAAGGCTGTTATTTAACATCCTTCAAATGTGTCCTTGTTTAGACAACAGTGATCATCATGAGCTAATATTTGTTGAATGCCAGGCATTCCTTGCTATTGGGAAAGGATGGTAAAGAGTCTCGAAAGCTCGTCAAACCCTTATGGGCTTCTGTTGGTAATGGCCATTGGCAATATCAGTCTCCCGGATGGTTTGGCGAGGCCAGGAGGGTGTGCAATAGTGCCCGTGTTCCAGAACCAGGACTTGGTGTCTCTTCCTCCACCGGCTTGTGTCCAGTCCGGGGCTACTGAGGACAAGCAAAGGCACTTAGTGTTCCTTAATAACCAAGCTCTTAATCTGAGCGATAAATGAATAAACAAATAAATAAATAACATTCACAATGCTACGGGGGACCCATAACTTGCCCTCGGCAGGCTGCTTTCTCCAAGCATTTCTCTGGAATGCGGAATGGAATTTCATCTCTGGAATGGTGTGGAACCGGATATAATTCGGTGACTTTTTGGGGAGTCGTCTTGCCATTGCTTCCTTCAGCCCGTTAATATGGAGAGAGCACCTCTCACCACACCATCCGCTTGAGCTGTTGGATCCTGTCTAACCGCCTAAGTAAAGTTAATGGATGAAGTAAGCCCCTGGAGAGTTTTCAGGGGGAGGGGAAGCAGAAAGCTGCGATCCAGGGAAAGACAGAGGTATCGAAGCTGGGTTTTTGTTTTGTTTTTAATGTCATCTGAAGGCAACTTTGAAGATCCAGATGGAGTTCTTTCATAATCAGCCAAGACTATTTTCCTTCTTATTGTCACCTAAGAAACCATTTTCTTTTCTTTTTTTTTAATTTTTTTAACGTTTATTTATTTTTGAGACAGAGAGAGACAGAGCATGAACGGGGGAGGGTCAGAGAGAGGGAGACACAGAATCTGAAACAGGCTCCAGGCTCTGAGCTGTCAGCACAGAGCCCGACGCGGGGCTCAAACTCACGGATGGCGAAATCATGACCTGAGCCGAAGTCGGACGCTTAACCGACTGAGACACCCAGGTGCCCCTAAGAAACCATTTTCTTTTTTTTTTTTTTTTTTTTTATTTTTTTTTTTTTTTTTGGAAAAAAAAGAGACAGAGCATGAACGGGGGAGGGGCAGATAGAGAGGGAGACACAGAATCGGAAACAGGCTCCAGGCTCCGAGCCATCAGCCCAGAGCCTGACTCGGGGCTCGAACTCACGGACCGCGAGATCGTGACCCGGCTGAAGTCAGACGCTTAACCGACCGCGCCACCCAGGCGCCCCTAAGAAACCATTTTCAATCACTTCCTTTCATAATTCTTAGCATCACGGCCCACTTCTTGGGAATTTCAGAAACGACTCAAAATCAGTACAGTAGGGAAAAAAATATTTATTTTCTAAAGTCATTACCTTGACAGGCAAAACAAAGCATTTTTCTCAATTTCATTCAGAAATACACTTAAAAAAATACATAGACCAATATGGCCTGCCCAGACATATATTTAACATGGTAAATATAAGGAATAAACTGTTAGAATATAAATATCTATAAAAAAATAAGTACGTCAAAATTTATTCCAACCTCTTCCATTAGCCACTTACATAAAGGAAAATAATTTCACTGCTTTAAAGCATAACCAAATGTTTACTTTTCAACGTCTTCCATAAACAATTCTATACCATTGTGTTTCCAAAGTTCAAGGCAAGGGAACCTCCTGATTCAATGATCTTTTTTCTTGTGGATCAGAGCTAGTAGATTACCATGAAACGTTATATCTACTAATGACGTGTTAGACTAGACATCTACGAGGCCAAGATTTACAACGGGGGCTTTGGGGAGAGGGGAGGGCAGGAGGGGGAAGAGCGAAGGGAGGCAATAATTAAAGGTGGGGAAATACTTCTTGCCAGAGTGCAATATAGGTGAGGTAGACTCATATTCATCAAACCCATCCTGATTTTACAGTAGTAACAATGTCTTTCAGTTTGCATTTTTGTGAATTAAAAAAATAATAATAAAAGTCTTTTGCTTTTTTTTTTTTTTTTTTTTTTTTACTTGAGTGTCCTTCGAGTGTGTTTTCAATCTGTGCATTCCTTAGAAAATCTTTGCATGGACTTTGGAGCTTCTCCCTGAAACGTGCCAGGCGCCTGAGTGAGACACAAACACTCCCTTCGGACCCTCTTCAGAAATTCCACCGCGTGTGGAATCTCCTGTCCTCCCTCTGGAGGATGCCACCCTAATCCACAAGTCACTGTATCTCTCTGCTTTCTGCGTGGTCCAACTATCACCCCAGATGAGGAAAGACGGAAGCGGTCACCACTGATGGAAGCAAATGAAGACAGATTGGGGGGACTCCTTAACCTTCCCTGGAATGTTTACAGTGAGGACACTGGCCCGTTGCCAGTCTGGAGCAAGAAATGGTCTAAGCAGGGAGGATGCTTTTGCTCTGATCCCAGCCATGTGGAGAGAGTGCAGAATCAGCCACAGGGTTCCCTCCAGGGAGGAGATGGCATGTGACAGGCCCCGGCCACCTGCCATCAATCAGTGCGTTCGGTTGTGGGTCACTTTCTTCTCTCTGTAGATCTCCGCTTTCAGATTTGCAACACGGAAAGCTGTTTTGATGCTGTTCCTGACGGCGTCCAACCTATTAAACAAGACAAGAGGAAACAAATGTTATTTTCTTAAAAAATCGTTGCTGGGCAAAAGAGGCATCTAAAATTAGAATCTGAGTCCAGTGCCTGAACTTTCGCCGCCGACCGCAACAGCATGCTTCCCTTTGTTAACCTCAAGTGAAAATAAAGCCTGCCCCTTATGCTTGGAATAGGGGGGAGAGGAAGGGAGCAGCGGTCATATCTAAAGGGAACTGGGCATTAAATACAAATTTAAAGTACAATTTCAAGGTAAGCTAGAGATATTGTCTTGTCTCCTGTGCTCCATCCCAACTACGACCACCACGGGACTCTACAGAGAAACTGACTCAACGCAGGCTTCAAATAATCATGGATATCTGCTTTGTCACGTAAGGAAATTAAAGGTAACTTGATGGGAAAGAAACTTTAAAAAGAGAGGAGGAATATAGCTTTGCTCCAAGCAAATATGGTACCGCAAATAAAAACCATATATATATACACATATATATATACACATATACACATATGTGTATACACATATACATATACACATATACACATATGTGTATACACATATACACATATGTGTATATATATGTGCATATATGTATATGTATGTATGTGTGTATATATATATATATATATATATATATATTGCATTGACCTGAGTTGCTATAATAGAAACTAATAGAAAAACAATAATAATTTCCAAGTCTGTTTACCCAACCCTGTGATCTGGGGGAAGATCATCAGTGGCCTGAGATTATAAATATGGAAAGTGCAATGGCAAAGTGAGAAGTCACAGACAGCTAAGGATGTCCCACACACCAGCAGTAAACCCCTCAGAAGGAGTTCATGGCCGTCAGGACTGTGCTCAGAACACTTTGAGCATAGAACCTCCTGCCACTGGATTTCTAGGAAAAGTGCCCACGGACCACGATAGGGAAATGTGGAACACGTGACAGATCTGAATGCAGGTTTCTCCCCTCCAGCTTGTGAATGCTGACATGTCTTGGGATATGGAAGGGTCATCACTCAAGAGGTCGAGAGCCATCACAACCCTACGGTGTTGCCTGATCTACGTCCTTTCTCTGCCCCAGCTCACGACCTACTAGAAAATGGGAGAGCTTTTCAGAAAGACATTGGCTCTCCACCGAATGCACTTCCCTGTTTAAAAAAAAAATAATAATAACCCCCCAACACAGCTCGTTCTAATTCTCACCTACCCTACCTAATGACTTTACTCTCCCTTGGGCCATTGGAATAACTGCTACAACTTTTGGAAACCTTAATTATGTCGGACACTTTGATTTAAAAATAAAATAAAATAAGCAACCAAAAAAAAAAAACCCAAAACAAAAACCCTCTCCCTGAAAGGACTGTTAATTTCTCAAGCAAAGTGGTAAATACACTGATGCAGAAAAGCAAGGACTAGCTATGACCAAATGACAAAGGTGTCTGTAGATATATTCTGTTTGGAAAATCTACCTTCAGACTGGGCGGCATGTGATTAAGATCACCAAAGTGCGTAGGGGGCAAAGGTCTGCATTCAAGGTCTTCAAAAAAACATCTGGGAGGGATTCCTCTGCTCTTTTGAATCCACAGACTACGAAAATCTGTGTTCTCTTCTTCCAAGCCTTTCTCCTATTTGCGAGTCTCTTACCTTCTTATTTTTCTTCCCGCCACCAGCTGGTGATGAGTACACTTTTCTCCAAGCTCAGAACAGTCTTTTCCCTTCTTCTGGTCATCCCAGCCCTTCTCCATACTGTCTTGGCCCCTGTTACAAGACAGATGGGGAAATGTACTTCAGCAATGGGACTCTTCATTCCTCACAAAGTCTCTGTTAATATCTCTTAAGCAAAAAGGCAACAACATCATGACAGGACGATCGGGAGGCCATAAAACTGATCGAAAGCAAAGGTGTTTCTACCTCACCTGAGCTCTTTTCCCACTTGGCAAAAAGTCCAGCACTTCTTGTCTTTCTGGCTGGCACACTGACATCTATTCCTGTGGTCTGTCGCCTTCGTGGCAAGTAAGTCCTTTAAGGATCGCTTAGACCTAGAAGGGCTTCCAAGTCCATACGGGACGATGTGCCTGTTATCAAAAAAAGAGGAATACAAGATATTAGCATGATTAACAGTCTTCAAAACGACGCATTCTGTGGCGAAAACTCATTGTAGCGAGGCACAAGGCTCTCACCACACAGCTCCCGGTAGCCCAACTTAGGAAGGTCAAGTGTGAAGGTAGTCAGGGTCCCACACCCATCAATGGCCCTGAGGGCGTGTACCCCTCCAGGAGAAAACCAGTCTAACTCGATGAAATTCCATTTTAATTAGTTAACAACGTTCTCTTTTAGCTCAACACAAGCAGCTTTGGGGTGTTTCGTTTTTTGTTTTGTTTTGTTTTGTTTTGTTTTGTTTTGTTTGTTTTGCTTTGGTATCTATTTCTTTTTTTTTTTCTTTTCTTTTTTCTTTTTTTTTTTTTACTTTTCTAACTTTCCTTTTAGTTAACAGCGTTTGGGGGGGGGGCGGGGGGGCGGAATTCAACGCAAAACCATGACTCACAAGATTTTGAAAATCTCTTTCCAGTTCAAGTCACGTGATAATGCTAAAAGTGCCCCCTGCCGGGGGCGGGGAGGACACACTACTGTACCTAGGTTTGCACATCTGCAATTGGTGACACCAGGTGACTGGTAGAAGGACTCGTTTGCCAGAAGGCTCTCTAGTAATTTCCAAAGTGTCCTTTTTGAGTCTCACCTAAAAGGGATAAAGTCATCCCCTTGGAAGGATCACCCTTTAAGTATTAGGGTCACTGTGGGTTTTGTTTGATTTGATTTTGTTTGGACTCTGGTCATGCCTCGCCAAAATGGGACCCGGCGTGTTTTTGTTTACGGCTGCTTCTGTCGGGTGAGCTAGTTTCCAGGGTGAAGGGATGGGAGACTGTTTTCTTCGAGCTGGAGGCAGAAGAGAAATCTATGGGCCCTGTTTCTATTGCTGTCTTGAAATAGGCTTTTCTAAAGGGAAAGTACAGAGGGGTCAGGACATCCACGTTCTGGGTCCAGCCCTGCCACGGACTCACTCCTTGGGTTTTTGCTTTTCCCTAGGTAAAAGGAAGGGATTGATGATCACTCTCTACCACCCTTTCTGCCTCAAGAGTAGCATAGGTTAGACTAACCCACATATGCCCTCAGTAGCTTATTCCCGAAGCGCGGTCAGACCCCACCAGAAGAACATCCCCCTCCGAAATGCGTGGCAATGACCTGCTTGTCACCACCATTTTCCATCTCTCCTGTCATGAGTGTTTGAGCCACAGGGTCTCAGAAGACCCCCCCCCCCTTCCCTGGCTGTTGCAAAGAACCAACCTGCCTGGGAATTCTCAGGAATAGAGGGGCACTGCCCCCACCCACCGAGGCACCTTCACGTCCTTCAGAATCCAGACCAGGGGCTCCCCGCAAAGCAACTAGCAGGAAGTGGGCTCCAGGCTGGAGCGGCCAGAGGTAAGGGATAGCTAGCGTTCCGACGCCCTCTAGAGACTCACTCGGGAGTGTTGACCCAGATGATGTCCAGGTGGCAGAAGTAGACACACTCCTTATCCAACAGGGAAGAGCAGGAGCAGCGCTTGGACCGTCGGGGCCGCCAGGGCGCACTGGGAGCCGGCTTCTCCCCTCCGCTGTCCAGGCCAGTGCTGAGCTCCGCGCCCAAGACCGCTGGGGAGAGAAAAACGCCGGTCAGCAGGGCATTTTCCCGGGGATCTAGCCGGGCAGATCAAAGCCCACCTTCAGCCGGCCTTTGGCAAGAAACACAGAGCAGAAAGGGCTCTTTATGTGACTTCATGTTTGCCCCCACTGGCTTACCCACTTTCAGGGAGATGACACGTGTGCAGGGGAAACAGCCACCAGAAAAGGGGACCGGCCCCCATGAAGCAGCCCCCAGAGGAACGCCCAGACATGCTGCCGGTGGGAAATCTGGGTGGCTTCTGCATGGCATTCAGGAGGACGGTGCCTTCAAGTTGGCCGCTGACCAAAGAGCTGAAGTTGAATAAATCGTCTGCCTCTTCCTCGGTTGGGAGCCACGTCCCCATGCAGGTGAGGGGAGTACCGACCACTTCACGCCTGGTGGAGGGCAGGGACTAGCCCAGGTGATACGCAGCCCTCAAAATTAGGTGGAGGTCAAGAGCTTTCGGGGGGTGAGTGGAGAGAAAGAAGAGAAACCAGCTGTACGATACTCATCGCAGGTGGTAAACTCTGAGGAAACCCCTGATCTCGGGTGAGACTGAGCAGCAGCTTGGGGACCTAATCAAGGTTCTGTGGGCTTCGAACTGGGAATCCCAGGAGAAGGATGGCACGTGTCCGATTCACCCCCTCCCCCTTCCCCACCGAAGAATCGCCTCTTCTCACTGACAAGTTAGCCATGTGGCTTATCTGCCCAATTTTGTACATTTCAAATGATCAGACACATTCCAGGATTTTCATTCCCTTGACATCTTTTCTCTTTAGTCAGGGTCATGAAAAGACACACACAAAAAAGGGCATTGACCCTCAGAAGGGGGAAACAGGCAGATGCACACAGACTATCTAAACCCTTAAGCAGCCAGCCTTTATCCTAGCTCCCCTCCCACGACAGGTGAATACAACTGAAAATAGACCTCACGCTGTTTTGGGTGCCAAAAACCTGCCAAAAGAGGCCTAAAGTCAATAATGACAAATTTTAAAGAAAACATCTGCTTCACCCTGAAACTGCCCGGGGGGGGTTGTTCAGCAGACTGTTCGGCAGGTGATTTTACTGCTCATATATTGCTCGAATGACTGGAATAAAATTCCTTGGCTCTGAGCTGAAATGTTTAAATATTTTACACCTTCACTCGCTATTTAAATAGCGAAATGAATGAAATAAATATTTATTTCAATAGTCTTGAAATAAAATACAGAAGTTCCTATATGTGCTGTTACCTGTACGAACACCTACACCGCGAATATACCTTTGGCGAAATTGTATCTTGTCTTTACTTTTCTTGAATTGTATTTTTAAAAGCCAAGGAAATATACTACACAAGAATGGTATGTTACTTTAACGCCATAGGAGCAATTGTTTTCAGCAGAGGAATGTTTTTCCCCCCACTAAAAAAAACTGAAGTAACTTTAGGCAGTAATTCCCAGGCACTTGATATCTGACCTGCGGTAATAAAAAGAACGGGAAAACAGAAGCAGGAAAAACACGAAGGTGGACAAGAAGACATTAACATTCAGAGATTTACAAGTCGCCGTGCCTACCTGCTTCTGGAGCTCCTTGGAAAGCCACAAACAGCAGAGAGAAAATCACGGGGAAATAATCCATTGTGGTGCAAAAAAAAAAAAAATTTATAAAAAAAAAAAAAAGGGGGGGGGGCGCGGATCAAAATCCTCCCCTGCCAACGAAACCCAAAGGAAAACGAAGAAAAAGAGCTTCAGTTGCCTCAAAGCGCTTCTGGTTATTCAGATCTCAACGCGATCCTTCAGCCTCAGGGCGCTTTTAACGGGCAGCAAAAGAAGTTTCTGCCAGGAGGGCCGGCAGTGGGAGCGGTCTGAAGACGCACGCGGCGGTGGCGTGCGGGGGGACCCGGCAGCGCGACCGAGGACCCTCTGCGCGCTCGCCGCAGCGCCGATGCAGAAGCGCGTCTGACTAGGACAGCTCTCCGCCGGCTTTTTATATTGAACCCCTATAGAGTGGGGGTAAACAGCTCCAACTTTATTCCAGCCCCAGACAATGTTATTGTGTTATTAGTCACCAACAGGCAACGTGCAGCCGGAGATAAGGCCGGGCTCTAAAGGAAATCACTGCTAACTTCAGAGGCAGACGCCCGCCGTCTGACAATTCAGGGGCAGGGCTAAGAAAAAGAAAATACCCATTAGAGAGACCTTTGGTAAACCTGCCCGTGCAGTGCTTGAGTCTGCTTCCCCTTTGCGAGCTGCCAGCCCCAGAGTTCAAGAATCAGAAGAGGGACTCCAGAAAAGTCATACCATTGGTATGAAAAGTATGAGCTACAGTTTAAATAGATTGTATTGTTGTGCGCGGGTTTTTTTTTTTTTTAATTGTTGTTCCCTGCATTCTCCTTTTATGTCGCCCGATTCCTTAGTGTTGATCACACAAGGGAACGCTCTCCCCCTTCACCCCCCCCCCCCCCCCCCCCCCCCCCCCCCCCCGGGGGGCCCCCTTTTTGTGGCAAACACAAAATTTTTTCCCCTCCCCCCGGCCCCCCCCCCCCCCCCCCAAGTCTTTTTTGCTGAAGTTCTTTGCGTGCGCAGTGAAAAAGATCCGTGGAGGAACAGCAAGGAAACGACGTTAAAAAAACAATTAGAGTCCTTGCGGGCACGCAGCCCGGTGGCATGGAGTACAAGCCCCCGTAAGCTTTCTTCTGTGCCCCCACCCTCTTTCCGCTTCCCCCCAACGCCCCAGGTTCGGGAGCACCCACCGGTGTTAAGAAATAGCGGGAGAGGACCGCCAGGGGGCGATGCAGAGCCACAGGGGCTGATGTTTCTTGAGAACAAAAAGTAAAAACCTTGGCTCCCAGATAACAGAGGGAAGGCAGCCCAGATGACCGCTCAGGAGTGGCAAGGAATAGAAAGGGCTGCCTCTCGGAATATGTACTTACTGCCAGCGCGGGGACATCTTCTCTGGATCGTCCTCTCCCCCCACCCCCCTCGGGTTCTTCATTTAGGGCAAAGGGGCCTTCTTGTAGGGGGGTTAGGTGAATGTGTGATGAGGGTGGTGTTTGGGAAGGGGGAAATGGCCATGCCGAATATGGAGATCAAGTAACAAATGCCCCACATTTCAATAATGGGTTACATTTTCCAAGTGAGGTTTATTTGCCCTCGAAATGCCCCCTGAAGTACCCACCGGGCAGCCACTGTGGCCTTGAACGTTTGGTAATACACAAAGCAAACCGTAAATGGAAGACGTCGGCTTTCTCAGGTAGCCTCGCTTTGCAGGTGGGTAAACCGAGGCACCCAGGGTTTCGATGCTCTACCCAAGTTCCTGCCATGCCCTGAGTGAGTTCGGAGCGTCTCCCCTGCCCAGGAGGAAGATGTGTCTACACCTAGCACTTCCGGGCGCCATCAGAGAGATGCTTCCTCCAGTTCCTCACCCTGTTTAACCCCGATCCCCTCCCCTCCCCAGGGTGGACGAGGGAGGGGTAGTCACATATACCCAGGAGGATCCCGTCAAACCCTTCCCTCCTCCCCCCTGCTCACCCATCACCTCTAGAACCAAAAGGAGATTTTATCCCAGCACGGAAGCTGTGGACCTGGGCACACGTGGGAAGTGTGGGCCTCCCTGGAAGTTACAGCTGGGGAGACAGTTACAGTAGCCGTGTCAGGCCTGTAAGGAGATCTGTCCCCTAAAAGGGCCGCTGCAGCACGAGCTGGAGACGGGGGAGAGGCAGGTACCCTCCTGCCCACACCCACACCGGAGAGGCCTCCACCCAGGCCCCAGGGGACTCTGTCTGGGCCTTCTGCCTCTTCATAGGCTTACCTCAGCCCAGCCCTGGGGGGCTGAGGAGGGCACAGCTCCCCCTAGATCGGGGCGGGGGCGGGGGGTGGGGAAAGGTGACATCAAGCTGGAAGCCAGGTTTGCCCACCCCAGCTCTGGCCCGTGTGTCCCCACCTCTTCCCCCCCCCCCAGCAGACAGGGAGAACAGAGGAGGGCTGATGTCATTGTCACAGGATCCAAGCTCCCCCTCCCACCCCCCCACCCCCGGGTGAGGGAAAGGAGGCCTGGGATCCCTCTCACCCCTTCTTTAACCTCTTGGCAACTTTGACAGAAGCCTGGCAGCAGTCAGGACCAACCTGTCCTAAGCTCCTCCAGGGGAAACGACCGCCCCCGCCCTCCCCAGTCTCTGCAGGTGGAGCCCGGGTTACCCTCCAGGAAGCCCCTCTCCCCACCACCCCCGCCTGAGTGAGGCCGCCCCTGGGGGTTGCCAGGGGCACCCAGCAATCAGGTGGAAGCGAAGCAAAATGAACCTGCCCACACGCCTTCCCACAGTCCCCCGTCCCCTCCTCTCCCCTCCTCTCCCGCATGGGTCACCCTGGGAACATATTTGAATTATAAATACAGGGATCCGCCCCCCCCCCACCCTTCCCCCCAGGCCCTCTAGGGCTCTGTAAAGTAAATGCACGGGGGTTTCAGATCTGGGAGGGTCCCACTGTTCCCCTGTACGGTCTCGCCCCCATCTCTGAATTCCGAGTTTCCAGGATGCTCATGGGCAGGCACGCGTGTGTATTTCCATTTCTCTTTCCTTCTGCGGGAGGAAGGGGAAAGCCCCTTGCAAGCTCAGTGAAGGCAGCCATGGGCACGGCCTGGCAAGACATTTTCCCAAGAAGCAAGACCTGGAGGGAGAAAGAACCCCAACAAACCAGTTTTACAAGCTCCATGTTCCCACCTCTCCACAAACAGCATTGCTAGAGAGGGAGATGGGAGAGGCGGAGGCTTAAAAAGCTGGACAGAGTAATACATGTGGACATCCCCCACCCCCCACCCCACCCCTCCAAGATCTAGGAGGGTGTAGGCTCTTTGTGGCCGCGGTCCTCAGGGAGGAAAGGGAAGGGAAGGGAGAGAAGGCACAAGAACACGACTTTTTTCTTCCACAGACCAGTTTGCCGTCGCTGTTCTTGCTTCGGCTCTTACACTTGAACGCTGGAAACTATTTGATAAAGCCGTTTTTTTATGTACTTCTTCTGTATCTCTTGCTATGTATTAATAGATATCTATAAATAAATGCTGTACTACACAGTAGCAAAGTGTACTGTTTTTAGCACTCCTCAGCTTTGCTCTTTCTCAACTTTGGCGTAATAAAATTTGCAACTTTGCCAAGCCCAATAAATCTGGCGTGAGATGTTGCATTTAGCTCAGCAAAAAGAACAGCCGTTAGGTTGCTGGATGATAGCACGAGGGATGGGAAACACGTTTATTACAGGCACGGTGAAGCCCTCCGTGTCACTAGACTCGCTTCAATCGTAGACGGTCGACTGTTTCACATTTTCAGGCTGCAGAGCGCGTTTGTGAAAGATGGTGCCCTGCAGACGTTACCCCCGGTTACGGTACGCCCCTCCAGGAGTCATGAACAACACTGCTCCTTCCTAAGGCCCAGAATATAATGGGTGATGATTCAGCCCAGGAAATAGCATGACAGTCAGGAGAGACTCATCGCATGCCTTTTACAATCATGTAATGCATGCGACTCAATTCCCTTGACACGCTCATCCATGAGACAATAACAGCAAGTCTTTAGTTTAATGGACTATGTGCAATCCTTGAACCTAGCACTCCCCAAGCCTCAGTCATTCATGAACGTCTTTCACAATGTTGCCGTATTTGTGTGCCTTCTGTGCATTTTTCCTGAATATTCTCCATTGCCTCACTCATTTCTTTTACTTGATTAATTTTAAGGCAGCTTACTATGGCGGCCATAATGGACATGAAGTCATGGTTTGCATGGGTGAATAATGTACATGAAATCATAGTTTAATACATGTTAAAATAAACATAATTATTGTGTGTTCATTAAGCTATCGGGAAAAAAATATTCAGCCATGTGCTATCACCTTACATTTGAACACCCCTGCCCACGGTTCCCGTGCCCATGACGGTGTCTTATACTTTATGATGTTAAGAATGAAACACTGGTTTAATTCAGCTCTCTTGGGGACACCTGGGTGGCTCAATCGGTTAAGCGTCATGAGTCGGCTCAGTTCATGAGTTCCCGGTTCGTGGGTTCGAGCCCCGTGTCGGGCTCTGTGCTGATAGCTCAGAGCCTGCATCCTGCTTCAGATTCTCCCTCCCTCTCTCTCTCTCTCTCTCTCTCTCTCTGTGTCTCTCTGTGCCTCCCCCATGCATGCTCTGTTTCCCTCTGTCTCAAAAATAAATAATCATTGAAAATATTTAAAAAAAAAGAATCTCAAAAACAGAGTTCATATCCGAAATCGTTCCTAGTTGCTATTTCCTCTTCTGCTTACCGCTTTAGTGTTTGGGCATCTATTTTATTTTTGACCCTCTATCCTGAAGTTCAATACCCTCTTTGAGTGTTTTCCCTGGCGTCTCGCACACATACACACACACACACACACATACACACCCCACATATGGACCTGTAAATTGGAATGGGAGAGTAATTGTAATATTTCACACATCAGAGAGACCAAAACAAAAAAATGTGTCGGCCGGTGGCTGCCACCCCATCTTTTTCTTTTTAATTTTAATTCTGTGTAATTTGTGACATGTGGAACTAATGAGATTCTGATGCAGAGGTTAAAAAAGAACACCACTTGAGAGTGAGTGGAGTAGAATCAAGTCACTTTATTAAACCTGATTTACGTAGTCATTCTAGGCAAGCTTTGCTTCCACAGTTTTGAGTGAAATGGTAAAAGAAACTAATTCCGGAGGCAGGTTCCATAAATATGGTGGCTTCATGTTTTCCTAGGCCGACTGCTTTTGTGGGAGAGTCAATAGGCTGTATCTTGTTATGTGTTGTCATGACTCCTGTTCATTAGTGATTGTGCATTCCTTTTTTGTGTTTTAAGATTTTTTTTTTTTTTTTTGGTAGAATGGTGGTTACCAGGGGTTGGAGGGTAATAGACACGGGGAGAGCAGGTCAAGGGGTATAAACTTCCAATTATAAGATGAACAAGTTCTGGGGATATAATGTACAACATCGTGTCACAGTGGACTATAATATTATATTATATACTTGAAAGATGTGAAATGAGTAGATTTAAATGTTCTCGCTATAAAAAAGAAATGGTCATTTTTTAGAAGTTTATTTATTTTGAGTGAGAGAGAGAGAGAGAGAGAAAAGGAGGGGGTATGGGGCAGAGAGAGAGAGGGAGAGAATCCCAAGCAGGCTCTGCAGGGTCAGTGGAGAGCCTGATGCGGGGCTTGAATTCACGGATCGTGAGATCACGACCTCAGCCGGAAATCAACAGTCAGACGCTTAACTGACTGAGCCACCCAGGTGCTCCTAAAGAAGAATGATATTTATGTGATAGGACAGAGGTGTTAGCAAATGCTACAGTGGTAAGCAGGCTTCACATAAGCCACCAGGTAGGGGCACCTGGGTGGCTCAGTCAGTTAAGCATCTGACTTCAGCTCAGGTCATGATCTCTCAGCTCATGAGTTTGAGCCCTGCGTCAGGCTCTGTGCTGACAGCTCAGAGCCTGGAACCTGCTCTGAGACCAGATTTGGTCTCTCTCTCTCTCTCTCTCTGCCCCTACCCCACTTGCACTCTGTCTCTCTCTTTCTCAAAAATTTAAAAAAAAAAAAATTTTTTTTTAAAGCCACTGGGTGAAAAGCAAAACTGTGGATGGGTGGGGAGGCCAATCATTGAGGTGGGAAAGGGAAGGTATTTATAAAGAAGCAAGGGCTGTGAGGATACTAGGCACAAAATGATTCGAGAATAAGCACGGAGGAGCACCTGGGTGGCTCATTTGGTTGGGTGACCAACTCTTAATTTCAGCTCCGGTCATGATCCCAAGGTCGTGGGATCAAGCCTTGCGTCTGGCTGCATGCTGAGCATGGAATCTGCTTAAGACTCTCCCTCTCTCTCTCTGTCTCTCTCTCTGTCTCTCTCCCCTGCCTTGTGTGCTCCCTCTCTCTCTAAAAAATCATCATCATCATCACCATGGGATGAAGGAGGCAGAATGGAGGTTCTAAAAGATTACAGGAAAGATCTTCAAAGATGAGAGGATTTGGGAGCTGGGACAAAGGACAGGAAATAGCTAAGAAGGGGCAGGGAGTTTTAATAAGGTGCTTTGGTTATTGGATTTACAGTTTCGGTACGACCAGATGGTTGATGATGAAAGAGAGAAAGACTGTGTAGGTGACATATGTCGTCAATGTTTCCAATATCCCTATAACGTACCAGTAGAATGTAGAATGTCTACAGTTTTCACACTGGGGTTTCCGAAGTCCTGATGGACGTTGGCCACGAAAAGAAAAAGCCACAGGAACCAAGAAGAGCTCCTTCCTGGTACACAAGCTCAAACGACGTTGACAGTTCATTGTGCAGACAGTGTCGCATTAGAAGGCCTGGATTCCATTTGTATTAGAAAATATTAAATGAGTTAAAATTATTCCCACATTTTGCAGTTCTCCTTTTTTGGACTCAGTTATTTTCCAGGGGAAAGAAGTATCCAATGTGGAGTTCTAGAAAGGGTCTCTGACTTCCTATATTTCTTCTTGATTCCACTCCTTGGGCCAGAAAAAAAAAAAAATCAACGCAAGGATTATTTTTGTTTTTCTTATCTGCTGTCTACCTACAAGTAATAATTCGAAACTCACTCTCTAAACTATACCTCTGATAAAAGTAAATTTCTCTCCAAATAATAATCTTTTTCCCAAGTATGAAGACGCAGTGAAAAAGGGAACAATATTTATCACCCGTTGTCATCATGGGAAAAAAAAATGAGGGAAAAAGTGGGTTAGGTTTTTAAAGGGGCATTTGGATCCATTTAAACATGCAAATTTAATTTCACAAGCTCCAGAATATATTTAACGCTAAGGGTTTTGTTTTATTTGGCATTGGCACTTTTTCCATTTGTTCTTTTGATGAAGAAAAAAAAAACAACTTTTGGAGTGGTTACAAGAATAATTTTCCTGGAAATCGATGTCTTTGCTTTTTTTTTGTTTCTGTGAAACTTAAAAAAAAAAAACTCCTGCATACTTTTTGTTTTAATATTATTTAACGTTTATTGATTAACTGTCTTTCCCTAAGTGTAGTTTTTATTAAGGACAGCAAGCTAAGTCAAAAGACCTTGAAGTATGTGTCTTTCCTACATATGACTTGCAAGAGCAAAAAACGCAGAGCAAACATGGTGTTTGCTACCACCTTAGATTGATTTACTTTAGAGAAATATGGAGAAAAGAAGACTGGAATAAAATGAAGGAATATGGGAGGTGTCTGCTTATGGCTGAATTTTAGGCCAGTGGAGGTCCTCAGGGAAAGCAGTGTTGAAGGTTCACTTTAATGGGGCGGGTGGGGAAGGTAAGGGGAATTGCATGGGAGGCGGCGAGGGAGGGGAAGGGGGGTGGGGGTGGGGGGGAAGGTCAGGCACTGAGCTGTGCCTCAGTTCTTAGTCCCCCTCCTTCCTTGGAAATGAGGGAAGCAGAGAATTTGGAAACTGATAATGTTCACGTAAAGCGCATTATCTTGCTACAAAGTGGAAAAGATTTTGTGAGCTGCAAAGTAGCTTGTTTAAAGATTTTTTTTTTCCCTAAGTTGTTTCAAGACTAGTTGGGGAGGGCTAACATTTTCTAGATAAAGCTTTTTAACAGCATTGTTTCTTTCTGGCTGTTCTTTCTCCCCCAACATCCATTCTATTTTTGTACGTTATCTCGAAGAAACTATCTTTTGGGACTAATGACCAGGTCTCTGCACCAGTGGCCTCCTTCTCCCCACTTCGTTTCCAATACCCCTCACCCTTATGAGGAGCATTTTGTTACTTTATGGTGACTTGGACCCAACAAAATGGGACAAAGAACACAGGTTCCCAACATGCACAGAGATTTCAACCCATCTCCCTTCCTTGACTGGTTAACATCTTTTTCTATGTACGGACATAGAGCTAGGGACTGTTCATTTCCTGCTCTCAAAGGATGGCAGGGTAACATATAGGACATTTTAAGCCTGATTCTGTTTTCACTTTCTTTCAGTCAAATCTATTCTGACTTCATTCTTTCGTTTTATGAAACATAACATGATGTCACTTCAAAACCCTAGATACATAACGTAGGAAGCGATAACTAAGGAATAAGTTCTCCATAATTTTTCAAGGGCTTCCAAGGAACACCATCTAAAAAGGGCAACCACTCTGCCAACGGAAGGATAACATTCGGAGAGGAAAGCTTCGCCGGGGAAAGTGGCCCAATCTCTCATTGCATCAGAGCGCCAAATTATGAGAACACCCAGTTCTTAGGAAAGTGAAACTCCTAATGGTGACGTGGTCCACATATAAGTTATACAACTCAGTAGGAACCAGTGTGAGCTAACTGAACAACCCCTCACTCGCACGAAGCATTTAACCTCTCCATTTTCTCCCATGATGAAAGGAGAACATATCATCTGCTGCTTAGCTCAAGAAGCCTAAATAACACAGTCAAGTTGAGCTGTCTGTCAAAGAAGGGAGACAACCATACAGGCTGGAAGGGTTTGACTGGTGAAGTATATGAAGAGATCCACTTGTGATTCTTTTCTTAAGTCAGGGATCCACTAAAAGAGGAAAGAGCAAGATTCACCCGTGCATAATGGAAATAAAACAGGCGCCAAGAAGGACGGAGGAAGACCAGTGTTACCTCCGGCTCCGTTACTGGATGTTGACTGGGCGGGCGTGGGGACGCTTATTATCAGAATCGTAATGGCAGAGATCCTCAGTTTGCAAAGGCAAAACACCTGAAACACAAGAGACTGTGCACAAACACAAGTGTCTGAAAGGCCGGGGCATTCTCAGGAAGATACAGTTCGGACACGGAGCGTGTGAGGTCCTCCGCATTTTAGCAGAAAATATAGGATTTGTGCTACGAGGTGGCAGTAGAGAAAACACGGTTTGTAAATATCTAAAGAGGGGAAAACTTACTCTGAGGGGAAAATCCCTTTCATTTTAATTACCTATAATTGTTTCTTTTTTTTTTTTAAGTTTATTTATTTTGAGAGAGAGAGAGTGGGGGAGGGGCAGAGAGAGAGAGGCGGGGAGAGAGAGAATCCCAAGCAGGCTCCACACTGTCGTCTCGGAGCCTCACGTGAGGCTTGAACTCACGAACCGTGAGAGCATGACCTAGGCCAAAATCAAGAGTCGGTCGCTCAACCCACCGAGCCACCCAGGTGCCCCTCGCCTATGAGCATTTCTTGATCTGGGATGAAATTTGTTATAGGAATTTTCAGCGGGGCTGCAGAGACGCTAAACTAATCACGGATAAGGCAAAACACTGAAAGGCCTTAGGTGGGAAGATAGAGAATGAAGAAGTTTGATTTTCCGATTTAGGAGAAAATAGTCACGTCTTATTCAATGCAACTGTGCATGTGAAAGGTTATTGTGGGGTATGAAGTTCTTATTAATAACAAAAGAACATGCTATTAAGAAGATTAAGTTATCACAGACTATAAAGGAAGACATTTTCTTTCCTGGTCTGACATTTTTTGTATCATTGCAATTCGTGCCAACGCCGAGAAAGCAGACTTGGTGGACTGTGCTGAGAACGTAAGGACCCTTTTATTCTACTTAAGTTTTGTTTTGTTTTCTTTGGGTTTTTTTGTTTTTTGGGGTTTTGTTTTTGTTTTTGTTTTTGTTTTTTTGCAAGCTCTAGTTCACTCCAAGAAACGAACTTTTCTCTTGCCTTATTTTGTGGCAGAATTATTTTTTCACAGATAGATTAAAGCCATCTTTACATCTGTCCTTGGTTATAGTCTCCTTGCATTTTTTATGTAGGGTTTTTATGAGCGATTCCAATAAGCCTTCTTCCTGTTTAGTTACACAGATTTCTACCCTTTTCCTTATTCATCCAAATGACTTGTGACTGGATTTCTTCTAGTGATGTATTTTTTTTTTTTTTGAGTCATGTTTCTATCTCCCCATTCTTCTTGAACGCTTTCTCTTCGAACAACAACTGCAGGTTTACACCCAACGTTTGCCGTGGGTTTTGAGATCTCCTTTCCAGGAACCCACAGGATCTGTCTGCCCCCATTCTGGCGTTTCCTTCTTTCACTGTTGAAATGAATAAGAAGTCATCAGTTTCACTTAAGGTTCTTACCATTTTCGTTTCACCGGATTTTCCTCTTCCGTTCAGACTTTGCCGCGTGACATCTTTCTGAGAGATGGTTGTGCGAGGAAATGCAGAGAGACAGCACGTGAGATGGGCTCACAAAGGGAAATCTGTTCTCAGATGCCCTCGCTTAACAAAATTTACCCGGAACTCGCCCGATTCTGATCTCTCTGTGACCCCTGACCTCATCCTTCCAGCTTCTCTTTTGTGTCTGGGGGTAGCCGGTTGGCATCCTGGCTTATAGACCCCTTTCTCCTCCACCCCGCCACTCTGCCATATACTCCCAGCTCAGCTCTGGGCTGAGCTCCCCTCCCTCCAACTGACTTGCAAGCCCAACTCCCCTCCCTCCAACTGACTCCCCAACAGCGCACTGCCCTGGACAACGTCAGGAGACAGAGCTCCTGGCCTTCGTGTCTCATTTTCTAGGAGCCATGCTTGTAGGCTGTATCTCCCCTTCTTTCCCCTGGTCCCAGTGTGTGGTAGTGAAAAAAGCAAAACAAAAACAAAAACAAACAAACAAAAACCAAAACAAGCAAAACAAACAACAACAAAACAAACTGAGCTTGGACTGTAAAGAGAATCTGCATTGCTGAGTGAAAAAAAGGCACCATTCCTGTCTCCTTGGATGCTCAAGGCAGCGAGAGAGACAGCCAAACAAGTAAATGGACAAATAAACAAAAATGGCCACGCAGCGCCGACTATGACGATTTTATGGGTACTATCTTGAGAGGTTAGCCTCAAACACTGCCAGAAGGGGGGTCAAGGGGGATTAAAAATACAAAAATTCAGATGGAAAGGCAGTATTCTTTCAAAAACTAGGCCAAGTACCAAGCTTTATAAACGACTCAAGCATTCAAGCTGGCTGTTGCAAGAGATTTTTTAAGTATAGAATTTAAAGGAGAAGTAAATACATGGCATATATAAAAAGGCATATATGGCTGTGACTGTCTTAAGAAGGGAGAGTGTCTGGGGAAACTCCCCTGGAGAACCTTCAGGGGATGCCCCGGGAATATTTTTGCAAGGACAAAGACCACCATCAAGCATTTCCTTGAGCTGACACATCTCAAGAAAAGGAAAGGAAAGGACTGGCTAACCAGTGGCCTGAGGAAAGCACAGATTTCTGAGACTTCCTGTGATTTGCTAGATTTTCATTTGCAGAAAATATTTCAGTAAGTTACCTTACCGATCATTATAAGTAGTAAGGGTTGCCAACAAACTTGGGAAGTTGGAAGCTATCGAGGTCAACCATACCAACAATGAGTATGTGGGGGATAACTGGTTCCCAGTAACTGGACCCCAGTTGGGGTCTTCTGCTTCTCCTCCTTGATACTTTCTAGCTAGTTCTTACTGGAGAGAAAAGAAGAGATAGATTTTAAATGAGTTGATTTTCTAACTCATGAAATGTCCCAGCAAAAGAGTTCATACACAGGAAACTAGACGAACAACCGGCATTATAATAAGGGAATAATCTGAATTTTAATTCATAACCAAGTCCCAATCTTTCATTCCTTATCATTCCAGATAACCAAGAGTCCAAAAATAAAAATCATGTGCCTGTCCTCCAAAGGCCGCCTTATATCACGAGGGGACCTGGAGCAGTGGGGGGAGCACAGTGTGGAAGACCGCAGTGAAGCCCAGAGTGCATGTTCCCACCTGGAAAAGGCATGTGGCAAGGCAAGGGCCCAACCTGGAGGCCCTTGGCGTTTATCGAACCATTGTCTTCTGAGCTCTTGCACCTCTTGAGCTGGTCCAATTCCATCTCTCTCAGACGCGTCTCTTCCTTTGCCAACTCCTGAAATATTGGAATTTCCCAGGGTTCTGCCCTTGACTTTTTCTTTTCTTCGCCTTTCTGGGTCATTCTATCCATGTTCTTTTGCCTACAGGACCTCTAAATGAACTGACCACTCCTAAATCTGGTTCTTACTAATGACCGAACCTTGGACAAGCTACTTACCCTTGTTCTAGGTTTCCGTTTCCTCATCGGTAAAATGTGAAAAGGGTCGTGTTCACACCATTTATTGTGGTAAGCACTAAGTGAGTTCATTTGGGTAAGGCATGTAGAATAGTTAGCACATAGTTAGTGCTCAAGAAATGTTAGCTATTGTTTGGTCTGAGTTGCCCAAGCCAGACACTTGGTTCCCTTCCCACCCCTCCTTTCCAGCTGTATCAATTCCATCTCCTGGTAAGATTTCCACTTGTTGGATTGCCCAAGAACCTTGTGGCTGACTCCTGCTGCCTGTCTCCACCGTTCTCTCTGAGGCATTCACCACCTCTGAGACAATGAACTTAAGCCGATGTATTTTATAACTTACTAGATGCTTCAAAACAAGTGTCCCGGGGAGAACATTAGCCTAACCACCAGCCTAATAATCAGGAGATCATATGAATTTTTATTTATAGCAAGGTCCCCTCCCTCCTTCCTTATCATTCCAGATAATCAAAAGTACAAAAACAAACCAAAATAATCCTATGCCTTGATTCAAGATGCTGACAGATTGATTTTTTTTTAAAATGCAAAACTGGTTCTATTTTGTTTTCCCCCACGTTAAATCCTTCACTGATCTCCTCACAGTCCTAAACTCAGGAATCTCGCTCTAAAATGGCCTTGTCTCCCAGCCATGGGTATGCAAGCAGCGTCCTTGACTGGGTCAGGCTCGCTCTAGAAGGCAGCGGCTTCTTTGTGTGTGTGTGTGTGTGTGTGTGTGTGTGTGTGTGTGTGTGTGTTTCTCTTGCCAGCAGCGATGCTCCTCTTCTGCACCAGGGTTTCCAGAGCCAGAGTGGATGCCACCTCCTTGGGGAAGTCTTCTCTAAAACCCCTCCACGCACATATTTACCAAGCCGATACTGAAGCTTGTCATTCTCCGGCTGAGACTAAGCCTCTCCTAAGCACTCCTGTAGGATGACTCAGTACAGATGTCTTGCACAACACTTCCTACACCCGATTATAGCCACCAATTACTCTCCCACCTCACCTTCCAGACTGTACATTCCTTAGTGTGAAGGAATGCCCTGTATTCATCTCTGTTTCCCAGCTTTTACACAGTCGCTTACTTTTCGAAGGTAGTTGGTAGAACATATTTTTAAATACAAACCGAATTCATAATGAGCACAAAGTTCCCAGCACGGGTCTGGGCTAACCTTCACATAGTTCCCTTCTCTTTCCCCTGGTAGAAAATGCCAGCTGGAGGGGCGCTCAGTCGGTTAAGCGTCCGGCTTTGGCTCAGGTCACAATCTCACAGTTTGTGAGTTCGAGCCCCGCGTCGGGCTCTGTGCTGATGGCTCAGAGCCTGGAGCCTGCTTCGGATTCTGTGTCTCCCTCTCGCCCTGCCCCTCCTTCATCTGTGCTCTGTCTCTCTCTGTCTCTCAAAGATAAATAAATGTAAAAAGAAAAAAATTAAAAAAAAAAATGCCAGCTGGATAAAAGTTCTCATTCCCGAGACTGTCCTGAAACCATCAACATCTTTGTGTGTTAGGATTCTTATTTTTTTCCACTTGCACGCATAGACACACAGGCTTGCCCGTGTGCATCTACACACCAAACACACACACTCTGCCCCTTTCGCGGCCAAGATTTGATTTGACACTTCAACCAGATAATTAAGAAGGGAGATTTGGATGTCAGGCCTCTGCCCTTAAAATGTCCCCTATGATGATTCCAAAAATAGTGTTTGTGTAGCTTACCTGAAAGTGTTTGCCCTGGATCCTGTTATAAAGAAAGGGGGAGATTTTAGATTCATGTGATGAGGCGTCGTCTTCACGGTCAAATCCAAAGGTTGGGGGAAAAGTGAATTTTGGTTACGGTAGCAAAGAAAATTACGAACTGCAGATCTGCTGTGTCAGGTGAAAGATATCTGTTTTAATCAGGATTTTATAACAAAAGAAATACGTGTAACCAGGCCAAGTCTCCCTCTTCAAGAATTCATGCCAAGACTCCTTCCCATCCCTCTCTTGCCTCCTTAGTGAGAAGTGGCTTCAGGGCCAAAAATGACTCATCAGGACAATACTCTTTGTCCATGTGACTCTTAAGGAAGCATGTGTGCTAAGGAAGGAGCGGGGATGCCAGCAGCAAGCAGCCAGGTGAGGGACCCTGGGGCCATATAACCAAGGTAGGAGCAAGAGCCCCTTAGGGGACCCCATGGGGCACACTGGAGGTGCCCTTGGGCTCAAAGTTTTTTGAGGTTGCAAGTGTCCTGGTATATCGCTAAACATTTGGATCTACAAGGATATAGACTGGTAATTTATCTAATTCACATTACAGGTGTTTGGGGATGTGTACCAGGAGAAAGAAGAAAAACTTCAAAAAATTTTCAAGCAGGCAGAACTCAGTCCTCCCACCAAAGAGGCAGAATTATTCCCTAAACCCAAGGTAAACGGAGACATTACTGAGAATGAAGTTAGAACGCCTGCATTAAATCCCGGACCTGACACTAGCCTCTCGTCTTATAGTTAGCCTCTCTGAGCCTCAGTTTCCACATGGGCCAACAGGATGTCAAATAAGACAACGATCTTAAAGCAACCAAAACAGCGCCTGATTCAAAGGAGGTGTGGAAATATTTATGGACGGGCTGTGACGGACAGGCTGTGTTCTAGATGCTGGCATTACCGTCATGAGCAACAGAGCCGCTGATCCCATGTCCTTTCATTCTAACTGGGGAAAAAACACAAGAAATGAGAATCTGGGCTGAACTGCACAATTAACACTTTGAAAATAAATTGCCACTTTTTCCCATCAGGATGCTATGTTCTTTTACTGGGGACTTTCCATGATTTCTTAAATATTCCCAATGTATTTTGATGGCATGATAAGGTTCTGGACTAATATGCAGCCAATCTGCTCTTGAAGTCATGGGGCCTTTTATTTTTATAAACTTTTAAATAAAGGGGGCACCTGGCTGGCTCAGTTGGTAGAGCCTGCAGCTCTTGATCTTGGGGTTGGGAGTTTGAGCCCCGCATTGGGTTTAGAGATTACTTTAAAAAATCTTAAAAAAATATTTTTTAATGTTTATTTATTTTCGAAAGAGAGAGAGACAGAGTGCAGGGAGGGGCAGAGAGAGAGCCACACACAGAATCCAAAGCAGGCTCCAAGCTCTGAGCTGTCACCACAGAGCCCGGCATGGGGCCTGAACCCATGAGCCGTGAGATCATGACCTGGGCCAAAATCGAGAGTCGGCCACTTGTTCTTGACCAAAAAAAAAAAGGCACCTACTGGGATTCAAAGATAGCACAAGACTCTCACTTGAACCGTGAGTCCATTGACATCTTTCCCACCATCTGATGAGTTGGGATGCTTACTCAGACCCCTGCAACTTGCAGGTTCCTGAGCTATTGTTAGAACCGGGAGCTTTGCAGGGAAGCCTTAGCCTTCACACATACAGTCCTGCCCACCATTCCAGTCGCCATCTCTCATCAGTGTTTAAACATATCCCTTTAAAAAAAAAAAAGATATTGCTAAATTTGGTGTTGTCCTAAGTTATCTTTATTGTAATAGTCCTTGCATATGCAAATCATCCAGACGATTCATCGAATTCATACATTTATTTACATTATTAAGATGAAGACATTTTTGAGTTCTGAGGGGGGATGCTGGGTCTTTTCTCTTGCCCTCCCTTCCCACCATTGAGAAAAGACTAAGATTCAGAAATATTGTTTTATGCCCCCACTATAACCTACTTGTATTTGCATGAGCGAGGCATGTTCTCCCAACTTTACACAGTGCCTGAAATGCACTTCACCTCTCTGTTTCCCTACCCCCCTACTTTCTCCTAGGACTTGGCTTAGGAGGCTATGAAGGCCTCCTCTGCCTATCCCCTTCCCCCACCCCCCCGCGGGCAAGTTGCCCCTTCCTCTGTGCTTTCAATGCATACTATTGTGTTCCCCCCTTAGCACTTGTAACACTATAGTATATTCCTAATTTATATTCCCAATTTATTATTTATACATCTCCCACTGGACTGGGAGATCCTTGAGAGGTTGGGCCATGTCTTTCATGACTGGATCCCCATTAAATTAATGAGAGCAATTCAAGAGCACTTAATAAAAACTGGAATAGCACCCATAACATTCTGCCCTCCACACCCTTTCTCCGTCTCCCAAAACCCCCACGGGCCACCCTTGACATTCAATTTAGAGCTTCTGGGGTATCTTCTCCCCACTTTTTTGCCCTCTCGAGGCTCTCTTTGACAACACTTTCTAAGAAGAGCTGAGATCAATAATTATGAGCTCCCTCTTCCTCGATGTTTGTCCTACATTATTTTGCAGATATGAAAATGTGACAGTCACGTGATTGATTTTCCCTGACCCAAGCTCTTCCTCAGTTCTCCTTATTTCCCTACCCAAGCCCAAATTCCAGTTTCTCCTCCTTATGACATTCCAACCACCCCATCTGGAATCTGAAAGAGGAAGCTAAGGGGATTGCCCCGATTTCTGCCTCCTCTTTGAATCCTGATGAATTCTTCAGGCAAGTATTCTGTCAAGCAGTGACCAGTCTCTGAGTCACTGGAAAGAGGTGGCGAGATTCCCTCAACCTTATATCATGTTGGCCTTGTAGCATCTCAACTGCGATTTTCACATCCCTTTGTTTCAGCTT
Organism: Panthera uncia; assembly: GCF_023721935.1. Lineage (NCBI taxonomy): Eukaryota > Metazoa > Chordata > Mammalia > Carnivora > Felidae > Panthera > Panthera uncia. Next base: position 15,511,189 of record NW_026057581.1, read on the forward strand.
TCCATCTACGCCTGTTCCTATTTCTTCAAGTTAGTTTTCTTCTCTTGCCCTAGCTTAGTCATTTAAGACACTAAAAAAGAATGAGTGGCTACCATGGGGATAGACAACAAATATAACAAAGGCACAATTGTCATCTGAAGAGATATTAAAGTGAGAAGTATAGTATATTCGTTTGTTAAGACCGCCATGACCAATTACCACAGACCGAGTGGCTTGAAAAACATAAGTTTATTGTCTCACAGTTCTAGAGTCTAGATCAAGATGTCAGGAGGATTATTTTTTTCTGAGGCCTCTTTTCGTAGCTTGTAGATGGCTATCTTCTCGCTGTGTTCCCACATGGTCATCTCTTTGTGCATGCACATGTTTGGTGTCTCTCTGTGTGTCCTAATCTCCTCTTCTTATAAGGACACCAGTCCCTGGATTAGGACCCACCATAAAGACCCTACTTTATGTTAATCGCCTCTTTAAAAGTCTTATATCCAAATATCGTCACATTCTGAGATACCGGGAGTTCGGGCTTCAACGTATGAATTCGGATGGGACACAACTCAACCCTTAACAGGGAAATTTGCATTTGCTTAACAAATTCAGAAATCTTTATGTGTTAGTTCAGGCCCCTTGCTGGGCCCTGGACAAGGTCTGCTACAAAGCGTCCTACAAGCAGGGAAGACCTAACATCAACACGCTCCACTGCTGTTGGCATTCAGGAAGCTTCCTTCAAAGTTTTTTCCTCCTTGGAATCTTCTACTATCCTCAATTTCATGTTCATCTGTGACTCAGCATTTCTATCCACTTACAGTGAGTCTCGGTGGTCCAGCCCTTTACTCTCTCCATGTTCTTTGGGTGTTGAACTTGTCACTTCAGGCAAGTGAAGTAGAGAGAGAGCAAAGTTGAGGTTAGGTTTATAAAGGGGATCCCTTATTAAGAAATCAACACTCTATGATATAAAACTGTACTAAAAAGATGCCATTGTTAATATTATGGAACATGTGGGCAGAAAAGACTGCCTTGGTCACTGTTCACTTTCCTCATCTCCTCTCACTCCCCAGCTGATCGTCCCTCTACTCTTCCCATCTTCCATCCCAGAAGACACCATGATGCCATATCTTATCTTTAGAACATCCTTTCTTCAGCGCTCTCCCTTCCAACCTGGTTGATGAATTTAAACAAGAAACTCAAATCATGTCCCTTTTTCTATATTCTTCCCTCATCTTGAGAAAAATGTTTATCCTGTCCCTCGGGACCATTACTTGAAATCCACTTGACCGCACCTCCATCTATCACGTACACACATTGAAGTGAAAGAGGTTTAGAAAGTTTTTCAAGTTTTTACAGTGATTAGAGCAATGGATTTAAGCCCCAGTTGCTCTATTCTAAACCCCAGGCTCCTAATCATGAGCCCCTACTCCAAACGACAATCTTCTGGGTTTCTTCTCTCAACAGAGTCCTTGGAGTCTTGATGAGCAAAGACCTAGCCATAAGAAAGATCAGAATAATCATACTCTTATCAGAGCTTGCATGCATCTTAGTTTTCCATTAGATAGTACTCTTTATTCTTTACTCGTTAGAAACTCTTGAATGTTACAGGTAAAAATAGTTATGTAGGATCTGTTGGTAAATTACGTTTCGTTTCCCAGTGAAAATTTCAGTGAGGCTCAAAACAAAAAGTAGTTTAGCGAATTCAATCCTAAGTTTAGGGAGAGTTAGACCTACAGGATCACAGCCCCTTCCATTCTCTTTAGAAATCAAGACAATGAAGCTGTAGTTTGAAATGCAAAGATCAGTTCACAAAGACAATTTCTAAGAAACGCATTCCTTTCTTTTGTTAACAAGAAACTGGAAAGGAGAGAGAAAATGATTCTAATGAAATTAAGAAGCCGCTCAGAAAAGGAAAACACAGCAAAGAAATGCGAGGAGGATGTAACTCTCATTGAAGATGTCCAAAATAATCCATTTAACCCCCTCTTTCAAGATCTCATGGTGTTTGTCTAACTTTGGGCCAAGCATCAATAATGGCCAAGTTGATTTATGGTGGTGAAAGATCTTTCTGTGAGCACTCTGATGATGGAAATCAAGTATTAGGAAGTTAGAAGCCTCTTTGCAAACCCAGAGTGGTGGACTGGACAATGTCAAAGGGGTGAAAAATGAGCCCTCTTTGTGAATGCCCAGGATCTTGGATGAGGACCGAGGTAACAAATGGAACTTGGATGTGTTTTTGTTCCCCATCAATAACTGGCATCTGTACGTCCTTTGGAACAGATTCTTTTTGTGCTAAGCCCTCAAGGAAATTGCTTCCATTGGTTTTGGTAGATGTGGCTGTGGGTATATAATACAGACTAAGATTTCTGTTGGAGACTACACAGACTGTGTTTCCTAGATTTACCAAACAATTGTATATTTTACAGGGAAAATGCAGAAATGCAAGTGTGGCTTGCTTAGAAATCTGGAATGAGGTCACAGGCTGGTTTGAAAGTGAGTTATTCTGAATCTTGTTTGTCAGAAAATGCATTACATTAGCTATTATCTACATAAACCATTTCTCAAAATTTGGGCCACGGAATCATTAAAAATGCCGATGATTCTAAGAGGCCTGGACTGTCTTCTTCACAGTTCTATGGTCTGCTCTAAAAAGGGTGGTGCACATTGGCTGCTGATAATTTCCAAGAAATAAGAAAGTACATGTAAAAATACTCACCTCCCACAATTCCACCCACTTTGACTTGTGCCCTATGTTACAACTAAACATTTAGGGAAATGGGAGAGCAAAAACATCACCAGGTGGTTAACTGAAGCATTTCATGTGTCTACTTAAGAATCTTTTTCATTCCCAGGGCGCCTGGGTGGCTCAGTTGGTTAAGCGTCCGACTTCAGCTCAGGTCATGATCTCACAGTCCATGAGTTCGAGCCCCACGACAGCTCAGAGCCTGGATCCTGCTTCAGATTCTGTGTCTCCCTCTCTCTCTGCCCCTGCTCGTGTTCTGTCTCTCTCTGTCTCAAAAATAAATTTAAAAAAAATTAAAAAAAAATCTTTTTCATTCCCTCTGTTGGTCTTCCTTACTAATTGACTCTTTACCCCTTCCTTTAGTCCAAACGCAGGGCCATTTCTGACAGATTTTTGCCCCAACAAGAGAGTGAGGTCCATTCTGCTCAGAAGCCAGATCCACACCTTGACTCTCCTGGACCTAAAATTTAGCCAGGGTTCACACAGTCCCAGAGCACCCCTGGGCAATCCACCTGTTCCCTCTGGGTACTCAGCCTGTCCCAGCTCTCTTGAACCAATACTGGATTTTCAGCTTTTGATTTGTGCACCTCAAGCCCTCTCTCGTATGTGTTTTTCGCTCTAGTGAACAAATAATCCTAAATCTAAACTCGCTAACGTTTCATCCTCTTGCCAAATATTCAAACTACTTAGCCATAGGATTCTCCCTGAAATCTTTGTGCATGTGGCCAACCTTAAAAAACCTGGTAAGCCCAAGGCAATTAGGTGGACTTGAAGCAGCTGAGACAACGGTTTGCGGAGGCATTTTCACAAGCTCAGTCCACTTTCTGTTGCAATCCTAGGGCTGTCGGTCCCGTTTCACTGATGCTGTTAATGCTGTCCATCTTCAGCCCTCAACCCCCAGAATTTCTCATACTGGGGATCCCTAAGGGGCCACATTCTGTTGGCCCACCTTTGGGAGAGAGTCTGTTCTCTCCATTCCATTCAGAATGGCCTCACCCTTCTCTGGAACATTCTTCCCCTCTGACCCTCCCTCAACCCCTGGGCCATGATGTTCCCCTGTCGGCCTACTCTCCTGCCGAGAAGATTTCAGAAATGTGGAACCTCCTTATCAAATACACCCTTCTCTGCCTCATCCCAGCTGAAACCTGGATTTCCCCTGATGACCTCATTTTCCCTACAATCTGCAAGGTGAGCCTTCACATTCCCCGCACACACCCTTTCCCCAGTCAGTGTCTCGGGGCGAGGATGACTGTGGCTGCCTTGTGAACTCTGCGGGCCTTTCTCCAAGGACATCTCCTCCTCTCCTTGCCAGTTTCTAACTCCTAACCCACCTAACTCCTGACACGCATTCACTCAGAGCTGTCCGCTGCATGGCTTCAGAGCATCACTACCATCATGAACTTCTGGAATAAAGCCCCCGCCACCCACCTGGAGCCTGCGTGCTACCCAGAGCTGCCCATGTGGAGACCCACTCCATAGGGATTAGCACTTGGGACTTGGTAGTGTGCATACCATTTTTGATTCGCACATCGCTTTGAAAGCAGACTTCGCTTAGTCTGTCTTCTAGTGTGCGTAACATGGCTCAGCTGGTTGACCATCACCTCGGTTTTAGCTCCCTGAAGACAGCCACTCGTCCCTTTGAGGTGTGGCCCCAAGGCAGAATTCTAAAAGCGCTCCACCCATGAAGTTTAAGGAATCCAGGCTACTCCATAATCTGGGAGCAGCTACCCAGGAAATGGACACTTAAGTCGCTTCCCATTTTTCACGGAAACACGGTCCTCGCGATCATAATCATCGCTGAGCATGACTTTGTCTAATGTCTCTGGCGATTGTCTTAGGAGAAATTTCCAGAAGTAAGCCCTGGGGTCAAAGTCTTTGAATGTTTATAGTTTTTGACAAATATTGACAGCTTGCTTTCTGGAGTGGTTGTAAACACAGTTTACACTCCGCCAGCCCTGGTGGAGTGTCTCACCACACTCCTTTTTTCTACATAATCTTTTAAACAAATCTTTGCAGGGCAACTACCCCAGACCGGAGCAAAAAAGATCTAGGATTCTGGGAGGGTGGTCTAAGTCCAAGTGAGGATTTGCTAGCGTGCCTGGTGTGATAAAGAGTTTGAAAAGAACTTGACAATGTGATAAAGACAATTGGCGTTATAAAAAAATAAAAGCAAGCAGAAACTCCAGGGCATGAGGGAGCAAAAGACTGTAAAAGATATATAACCATAAAACATGACCTGGCTTTGAAGGAAACAGTATTTACATGGTTCCAGTAATGTAATAATTTACCTTTAAAACATGATATAATTGCATGGGTAGAAGGGAGAGGAGAGGAAGGTGTGTTGCAAGAGAGCTGAAATTTTATTTGTCACCTTAGACATCAATAATTAAGGTACAAAAGCGACGGAAAACAAGGAAAGCAATGTATGCTTATCAGTAAGAGATATGAAAACAAACATGAGAAGAAACAAAGAAGTAAGTGCTTGCCTTCAAGAGAGTGGGACTTGAAGTAGAGAGAAGGGAAGGAAACCTACTGATTTTCCTCACAAGACCCTTTTCACCATGAGCTTTGGTAAAAGATATTTTAATAATATTCTGAGACGTTAAGTTGATTTGAAGTCTGTTGATTTTTAAAATTGTTATTATTTTGAATTACTATTTTTCTAAGTCAGAATTTCACACTGTTCTTGTAACTCGTGTGTTCATGAACCTTATCAAGAAGTGTTACTGGCTTTCTTATTGATTTGCAGAAACTTTTTATATATTTGCCTACCACATTTGCCAGAAGTATTTTACCCAGGTTGTTGTTTACTTTGTATGTTCTTTCTGGTGTTGGACAGAATGTAGACAAATATATTTCTTTTTTTTTGCCTTTCTATAGAAATTTCAGATTCACCTGTACTTTATTTCTAAAGATTTGATTTTTTACTTTAGGTTCGTCATTTCTCTTGATATCTTGTGTCTTATTTATTTACTAAACACTTAAATGGAGTTTACTATGTGCCAGACGCTAATATAATCTCTTCTGAAATATTAACCCAATTCATCAGAGAGGTAGGCACCTCTCTTGATTGTTTCTCTCCAAAGAGCTCAAAATCACATGATTTTACATACTGTTACTTTATAATATAATTTATATATGAAAGAGCAATACTCTATCTAATTTTAATTTAAAAAACAGTCTTAGCCACTTTCACTCACTGATTCTTCTAGACAATCTTTTGACATTTTTAAAGATTTTATTTTATTTCATTTCATTTTATCTTTTTTTATGTTATTTTAGAGAAAGAGAGAGAGAGAGAGCGCACAAGCCGGGGGAGGGGCAGAGAGGGGAGGAAGAATTCTGGTGCGGGGCTCAATCCCATGACCCTGGATTCATGACCTGAGCTGAAATCAAGAGTTAGATGCTCAACCGACTGAGCTACCCAGGCACCCTTCTTTCAACATTTTAAGTTAAGCTCCAAAAACAACTCCACTGGAATTGTGACCAGAAGTTAAGCCAACAAATTAATTGAGAAGTATTTACATCGTTACACTTAATTTATCTCCCTACTGAAAGTTGTATCTTTCGATTTATTTAAATCTTATTTTAAAACTCCGAGCCGCCAAAATTTGGGTTGCTAATGAAGTCTCATTAACTCTAAGAATATTTCAGTGGATGCTCATAAGTTTTCAAGCTTATATTTTTGTCATCTGCAAATAATGGTAATTTTATCTCCTGTCCTTCAGGAATTAGACTTCATTTCCATTTCATGATTTCATACATTAGCCAGTGTTTTCAAAACAATATTAAGCAGAGAGAAGCTGATGAAACATTTTCAAGGAACAGCAAAAGACCAAATGTGAAAAATTAGTATTGAGCCAAAGACAAAGCCATCTATCATCAAGAAAATAAATTGCAGGATTAGAAAATTACTCTGAAATTTTATTTTACATTGTTATTAAAATGTTACCGTTTAAGTTTATAGCAGTTAATGTTTTTAAGTTGACAAGTATGAGAATATTTACTCTGTTTCAGCAAGGTTGGTAAAGGGGAGAGATTTTCCGGATGGTTTTACCAGAATAGGAACTGTGGATAGACATGCTGCTACCAAGCTTTTTTTCTTCTCTGACAGTAACAAAGAAGGGAAATTATCTCCCGTTCAACTCCCGGCCGTGAAGATTTGGTTGGCGGTGACGATGTCGTTTCAATGAAACAAACCATCTTACCAACTGAAGTTTTGTGCTCTGCCGGAGGAAGATGCTTTCTCGACACTTTCAGGATCACATTTGGGATTTTTACATTCACTTATGCTTTTACTTTAATACAATTTGCATTCAAACCAATCATTTGATTAAAAAAAAAAAAATCCCTCCTTGAGGCTTGGATCTAAAACTGTTGCAATGGAATGCAATCAGCTCTCAGGGTAACAGAATAATCTCTGATTTTCCCTCCGCATCTCAGCTTCCACTGCCCATAAAGTAATTATAGCATCTTTTCTGGAATGAATTGATAAGAGAATTTTTATAGCAGGAATCATGCAAGAAATATGTGCACTCTTCAGACTCATCAGTTTGATTATTTCTTGAGCAGACTCCACTGGACAAACTACTTTTTCTGGAAGAAAAAAAAAAAAGTTTGTGGCTAGTATGTCTCCCAAGTCTGGTACCATTATCTGTAACATGCAGAGCATTGAGGCTTTATTTGATTCAAGCAGCCTTTTTACACATTATAGCTGGATTACCACCTTTTTAAAACATGGCAGACCAGTCTCCAAATCTCCTGAACACCATGTAGTTTGTCTTGGATCAAAGAATGAGAAGAGTCCTGTGATCTTTCTTCTTGGGTAGGTAATCCTGTTAAACTACTCTGTACTAGAATTAGTCTTCAATAACAACAGAAAGGAATGGTTAAAACAGTGCGTGCGCATGATTCCGAAGTTACTCGTAGCCTTCATCGTGTTTGCCCATTGTTGATAATTATCTTTACTGATGTTCCATTCTATAAATATTTCCTCAATCAAATTCATTGTCTTGTTAGCTAGGTATCCTCAAACCTTTCATTCAGCACCTTAAAGACAAACGTAGCTAATGCTCCATAAACCCACCAGGCTGTCAAACTTAAGAGAACTTCTAGTGGGTTTGCATCTCCCAACAAATGAGACGCAAAATACAGAAGCAGCACATCTTATAACATGAATGGCTTTTTCTGCATAGTAAAATGGAATGCAGGAAACTATTGTTTAGTACTATGTATACAAAGAATGGACTTTGTACCTAGGATTTACAGATCGGGCAAATCTGAATAATACTTCATTTTCAGCTACTGAAAATTGCCGTCGGTAGCAATCATTGCAACCATTTTTTTAGTAAAAATTTTTGACCTCGGAGGACTCAGAAATATAAATGATCATCTTCTTAGAGCGTTCTTGTTAAATCTATTTTTTTTTTTTTAGTGTAGGCTGGCAACATCCAACTGTGTTTTTGGTTTCTCATTTTTCTCTTACACACTTGTAAAAATACTCTTCATCGTATAAATATAAATCATCAAGATTGTTGTACACGATTTTAGAGTTTTACCTCCTTATGAAACTTGAAGGTAGCAGACTAGACATTCTGCTGCTAACGCATCCTCACAGGACGGAAAGGGTTCTCAACCAGCACATTTTCTGGAAATACCCAAGGTTTAAGCAAAGTAAAATTAAATACAGCTCTTAATGATTATTTTATTTCATGATATGAAGACCAGTACGCAAACAATCCTATGATTGTTAGGTAATTAACAATTAGGTAATTAGGTAATCTAATTCTTTTATTCCCCTTATATTGTGATTTAAGGTCTTTTATTAACTTCAGTTGGTTCAAGATGGGTATTGTTACGTCACAGACTCAGGCACACTGCAACCAAGGTCTCCTGGTTCAGGATGAAGCTCCCAGGGAGTAAGTCAGCTGTTTCTCACCCTTTCTTTGGCATCTTGGGTGGGGGAGGGGCCATGCTGTCCCCAGTCAGAGCCACATGCACCCGGGATTACCTGCCAGCAGAGGGACCTCCTATTGTTGCTTTCCCCTTGCTACGGTGAGGGTTCCTTGGGGAGTAGGGGCAAGTGGTATGGAAGAATATTTTGAATTTGGGTGCCAAGAAGTCCCATTTTGTGCCAGCTTTTTAGGAAAGTGCTGGGAAACAAGGGTTCCTAAGCACTGCGTAAGAGAAGTTGAGTTTAGATTGAGACCCTCCTTTCTGTGCACCTTATAACAATTTCTGGTTCATTCATGAGACATTGCTGTTTATCTTTACAGGTGCAATGCCCTCCCTAAAGTTATTTAGCAATCCAACTGTCTCTCAGTTCTTGCAGTCGACCAAACCGTAAGAAATGGCTGATCTTTGATCCTTTGGCCCCACAAAAATGAAACTCTCATAGGGTTTAGGGCAAATTCATTGTCAATCATCACTGATTAGATGTAATGGTCATCTACATAACAGCATGATTTTTGATCAGGCAGGCTCTCAGGACACCAGAAATCTAGTGAAACAGATGTTTGTCTATGCAGTCTTCCATAGCCAAAATCAAAGCAGAAACATGCCGGCAAATTTTGGTCAATTATAAGCCAAACCTGAGGTTCAGAGCTTTCCTACAAATAGTGATGGTGATATTGGGTGTTTTAGTTCTATTCCTAGTTTTAACGAGCATACTTATGCTGTGTAGCCATTGATTTTTATAAGCAATTTGAATAAATGTCCCTTGTGTTTTCATTTCTAAGAATTTTTATCCAGAATGTGTTGAAATGGCTTTATAATCTTAATTTTTTTAAATTACATCCATTTATGTAATGTGCTAACCTATATCTCTCACTAAGTCATTCTTGAATTCCAGGAATAAATCCTATTTGGATGCAGTGGGTTATTTATTAAGGCGCTGTTGCATTTGGAATTTAATTATCTTAAGGATTTTTGCAACTATATTCAAAGATAAGATTGCTGTTCAGTTTAGGACTTTTGAGTTATTTCTTCAGCCTTTTGAAGCAGAGTCATTTCATGTACACAAAATTAATTTGAAAGATTCAAAAATCTTATTCTATTCCATGGAACAATGCATCTATCAGAAATGATCTGCTTCTTGAGAATGTGAAAACTGCAAAGTTTGTCCAGCTTAGGTGTTTTGTTTTTTTTTTACAAAATTATTTAAGAACTTTTTTTCATTTCTTCCATAATTACTGGAGTTTTCAGGCTTCTTAATTATTGAGACAAGTTTGGTTATTCATATTTATTCAGGAAATTTGCATGTAAAAAGATGTTCTAAATTACACTCACAATTTTTTTTTTTTTCAACGTTTTTTATTTATTTTTGGGACAGAGAGAGACAGAGCATGAACGGGGGAGGGGCAGAGAGAGAGGGAGACACAGAATCGGAAACAGGCTCCAGGCTCCGAGCCATCAGCCCAGAGCCCGACGCGGGGCTCGAACTCACGGACCGCGAGATCGTGACCTGGCTGAAGTCGGACGCTTAACCGACTGCGCCACCCAGGCGCCCCACACTCACAATTTTAAACATCCTTGATATATGTTGTTCTTTCTCGTACCAATTTTTCAATTGCGTGTGTGCTTTTCCTTTTTGTTATATTTGCCAGATTTTTGCATTTTATTTTGTGCATATTTCTTTTCAAAGAAGTACTGTTTTTCTGCTTTCTGATTTTGGGGGGTTGTTTTTGTTTTTATCTTGGTTGGGTGCTGCTATTGATTTACTTTGGCTTGTCCTTCTCTTTTCTAAGTTTTTCGGTTAAATGTTTGCTTGTTTTGAAAATTATTTCTTATTCAATAATAAAAGCCCTTTTGGGTAGAACTCTGGCCTGGAAATATGGCCTAGAGCTTCATGGGGTTTACAATCCAGTTGGTTTGCAGACAAATTCAACAGGTGCTCTGATAGAGAGTTCAAGTTTCTGATGAAGCCCTTAGAAGGGGAACTCAATCAAATCTGGTAGAGATGAGAGTCCAGAGAGGTTTACACGTAGAAGCGATGTTCAAGCTCACACTAGTTAAGTGGCCAGCCAAAGGAAGATAGAAGAAAAGGGAAGGTTCCAGACAGAGGGAAACAACGTATGCAGGCCCCCAGGATGCGAGAGCCGGATACAGGGGCAGGCAATCGCAAATTTCACGTGGCGAGATATAAAGGCAACAAGATCGGTATCAGCCGGGGAGGAGATCATCAGGAATCAGGCTACAAAGGGTGATATGAGGGCGTTTGGACAATGGAATGCCACTGGTGTGTTATGCAGAAAGAAATGACACAATCACTTTTTGAAATGATTTTCCACTTCAGAAATCTTTGAAAGGCTACTTTGATCTCTCTGTGGAGAAAGATGACTTTGAAAGATTGCTTTGATCTCCCCGTGAAGAATAGATTTGAAGGAAACAAGACAAGAGGCAAGGAAAGGAGTTTCGAGGTTGCAGTAAAAAGACAGTTAAGAGATGCCGATGTCATACAGAAGCAACAGTGGTAAGAGAGGTAGAAAAAACAGAATTAGGAGAGTGATGGATCGTAGGGAGGCTGGGTGGCTCAGTTAAGCGTCCGACTTCGGCTCAGGTCATGATCTCATGGTTTGTGGGTTCGAGCCCCACATGGGGCTCTGTGCTGACAGCTCAGAGCCTGGAGCCTGCTTCGGATTCTGTGTCTTCCTCTCATAGCCTCTTCCCCACTCATGCCCTCTCTCTCTCTCTCTTTCTCTCTCTCTCTCTCAGAAATAAACATTAAAAATTAAAAAAAAAAGAAAAAAAAAAAGAAACTGAGCCAGATGAAGAATAAGAAAAATGTCTATGGGTTAGCTGATTTTTATACTATTACTATCATTAATAAATCGTTCTTCTGGTCCTGTATAATGCTATTTACTTTAATTTCTATATTATTTAAGAAAAAAATGTTTCTACCTTTTGTTGGGTGGGTGCACATGTGTGCAAATCCCCGAAAATTATCAAGCCCTTTTTTCTTGTTTCTACATAAGGAATTTATTTCTCTTTTACTCACTTATATCCTTTCCTATCCAAATTCCAAATTGTGTTAATAAAATCTGAGATGCTGTGCCCAAATAAATGATATTGGGTTATTTCATATTATGCATTTCATTTATTTTATCTTATTCATTTTTTTAAATTTTTTAAAAATGTTTTTATTTTGTTTTTGAGAGAGACAGAGCGCAAGTGGGGGAGAGGCAGAGAGAGGGGGAGACACAGAATCCCAAGCAGTCTCCAGGCTCTGAGCTGTCAGCCCAGAGCCCGACACGGAGCTCGAACTCATGAACCATGAGATCATGACCTGAGCCAAAGTTGGACGCTTTACCGACTGAGCCACCCAGGCGCCCTATCTTGTTCATTTTCCGATTCCTCTGCTAAAAGATAAGTTCCCTGAGGGCAGGTGTATATTCTATTTACTTTTACCTGTTTCATTCATTGCTATAATCTCATTGTGTTGGACAGTGCCTGGTGTATCAGAGGAGCCTGATAAATATACATTGGGAAAAAAAAGATTATTTTTACATTATGTATTCTCTCTCCCTTTTGGACAGCCACCAGCAGTTTTGAAATCACTCATTTCATTGCTCACTGATAGTCTGTTTCTAACACAACTTAAGGAACCAAGTTTATTCGATTTGTGATTGGCTCTAGCGTGTGTTCAAGCATTTTCTCCCTTGAAGGGGTATGTGGGGGTATATTTTCTGTTCTCCATCCTGGAGACTACTAGTAGAGTATGGACTGGTCACAAACCCTCCCCCTCAGTTCCATAAGCTGTCCCATTGCCTTCGGCATTTAGAGTTTTGAAGATATCTGAGGTTATCTGGATTTCATGTCTTTACAGGTTTTCCGTTCTTTTCCTCTTTATGCAAATTGGAGATTTTTCTTTATCTTTTAACTTGAAAATTACTTGTTCCTTGGGGACACGTTTATTCATCTTCGTATACCTAATACCTCACAGAGCACATGGCTTATAGTAGGCATGGAGTGAATACCGGACGAATAAATACATAAACACACAAGTTAAGGTTAGCTAAGCTTAAAACTGAACACCGCTTCTCTCCCTTTCCATCAATCCCAAGGTCATTTTAATTCACTTGATGCACTTCATGAGAAGTCAGGCATGCTGCCTCATATTTCTGCAGAATTCTCAAGACCTGAAAGTTCTGGAAAGTCATTATGACCATTCAGAAAGCTTAGAACCCAATCCAAATTAGTCCCTCTTTCAATTCCTGTATTATCTAGTCAACTTCAGAGCTAGTCACGATGAGGAACAAAGATGGAAACTAATTTTTAATGTCTTTTATGGTTTGGAGGAAAGACACAAATCATGTGTGAAATTAAAATCTCTTTTTCTTAATTCATCCTGTGGCTACCTCGAAGTTGGTTTCTGTCAGTAGGAACAGAATCCTATCGAAATTTTAGCAGCGATCGTTTATGTTTGCTGAAAATTTCTATTCGTGGATAATGTCAAGGAAACCAGAACTTTGTTATTTGGGCAAAGAGTTGAAGTGAATTCATCCTAAGATACCTGCTCTGAGTCAGTTACCCCACCAAGTTTTTAGCTGATTTTAACATGAGCAATAGTCATTGAGAGCTGCTAAAAGAATGCCAATTCAAGGGTCAAGTGTAACTTAGGAAAGAAAGGGAACAAACAAACAAAAATACCAAAAAAAAAAAAGCACACCCCTTTTACCCAACTCAGGCCATTGACAACTAAAGTGACACCATATTATTTCCAACCGTCAGTAAACACACTTACGAACGACTCTGTGAAATTGAATTCTCTTGCATACTTCTGAGGGATCTAATTCAGTAAGATTGGGTGAATAAAGCATTTTTTTTTTAAGTTTATGTGTTTATGGGGCGCCTGGGTGGCTCAGTCGGTTAAGTGTCCCACTTCGGCTCAAGTCATGATCTCACAGTTTGTGGGTTCAGCCCCGCGTGGGGCTCTGTGCTGACCGCTCAGAGCCTGGAGCCTGTTTCAGATTCTGTGTCTCCCCCTCTCTCTGCCCCTCCCTTGTTCACGCTCTGTCTCTGTCTCAAAAATAAATAAACATTAACAAAAAAAAGTTTATTTATTTGCTTTTTGAGATAGAGAGAGAGGAAGAGAGACGATCCCACCAAGCAGCCTCCGTGCTATCAGCTCAGAGCCTTCGTCGGGACTCAATCTCACGAACCGTGAGGTCATCACCTGAGCCAAGATGAAGAGTCAGACGCTCAACCAGCTGAGCCATCCAGGTGCCCCAAAGCATATTTTTAAAGTAAAAAAAAAAAAAAAAAAAAAATGCTCTTGAATTTCAATTTACTTTACTAATTACAATCTCCTACCTCATATTCATAGATGTGTGCGTATTTACACATAGTAGTAAGTGACCACTTCAGGTAGGAGTTTTAGCCTTCCCTTGACCCCTGGGAATTTCCTAGTTCCACCACAGGCGGACCCGGTTCTGGCAGTCTCTGGCGTCTGGAGGGAGAGCAATCCTGAGCAGGCCAGGGAGGGATAATTAGCAAAAGGAATTTGCTTGTCATAAATCACAAGGAAGTAAACAACGGCACACCCACATACTTACCAAGTCTCCAAAAAAGGACTCTGGGGAGCCCTACTCTCACCAGCCCTTGCGATGCTTTTCCTTCACTCCAGGAGGTACCCAGGCGTAAAATGATGGAACAAGCCTCCTTCCCATTTCCCAAACTGATTGCTCACCCCCGCGGAGCGCCTGTTTACAAAGCTCCGATCCGGTCTCATATTAGCCGGGCTCCCCTCACTGGCTCTGATGCTATTTATTCCGTCTCGTCCCCAAATGCACCAGAATTCAAGATCTCCTAAGTTAGGGTGTATCGTTTTATATACCTGGCAGACATTTGTCCTACATCTCTGAAGACCCACCTTCCAGACCAACCACCTAACCAAGCAGCATTAAGCACATATTCATGTCAAGCAGCTGCTGCCGGAATGATTTTACGATCCCTAGTTCTTCTAAGTGCAAGGTTTTGAAGCATTTGGGGGGGGGGGAGGAATTCTGAAGCGTTGCAAAATAAAGCAGCAACGGAATCTTGCATGGTGTTTTGTCCATGGAGAGGTCATCAGTCTAACGCACAGTATACTAGACCCTCGCCAGATCAGTAGCCTCATTACAAGCTGACCTTGTGACATGCAGAATCTGGATAAGGGGCCTGGGTGGCTCAGTCGGTTGAGCGTCCGACTTCGACTCAGGTCATGATCTTGCCGTCTGTGAGTTTGAGCCCCGCGTCGGGCTCTGTGCTGACAGCCCGGAGCCTGGAGCCTGCTTCGGAGTCTGTGTCTCCCTCTCTCTCTCTGTTCCTCCCCACATATACTGTGTCTTTCTCTGTCTCTCAACAATGAATAAACATTAAAAAAATGTTTAAAAAAAAATAAAGAAATGCAGAATCCGGGGCTCCATCCCAAACCCACTGGATCAAAATCTGTGCCCTAACAGGCTCTTCAGGTGATTTGCAGAAACATTGAAGTTGGAGAAGCTGTGATCGTCCAACTTTGACTCATTTATGTCACATCATTATAATCTTTGTGCTAAATAATGAGAAGACCGTAGCCCCAATCTTTCAAAAAAATGAGAGGTCGAGAATGAAACCTGAGATTTCCAAATTCAGCCTTCAGTCTTGTTCTGTCACCATGTTGTATGAAACACGGTTTTTCCACTCTCCCAGAGTCATTTCCCTGTGCACGCCTGCTGGCAATATCACTTAGGTGTGGCTTCAAGCAACAGTAACAGCGGTGCGGGCAAAGTTGTTTTGCCATAACTAACTCTGGAAAGGTCGCTTTAATAAAACCTGGTACAACAAGAAGTCACAAACCATATCCACGCGGTTTGCAAAAAATTCCGTAGGCTGGCTGAAATAACCTATACCTTTTCAGTTCCAGAAGTTTAATGGAATATGCCAAAATTATCTCGGGCCAGACAGGTAAAAGAGCTGCTCGCCACCATCCATTGTCATTCGGTGGGTTGTAGCTGTTCTTTTCTCTTCTTTTCCGCCATGCTTGGATCACGGGGATATTCAAACACAGAGACCCAGGCCATTCCTGGGCTGCAACGTGCCTTTGCACGTCGGATGGAGACAGAGGAATGGTTATCAGTGGAACTACCCACAAGAGAGCCTGACAAACCGAGAGGACAGGAGAGTTAGACTAGTCATCTGGGTCGCCCATAACAAAATACTATCAACTGGGTGGCTTCAACAACAGAGATTTATTTTCTCAGGGTTGCAATCCCAGATCAAAAGATGCCTGCCAATGAGATCCTGGTGAGAACTTCTTCCTAGCTTGCAGACAGACACCTTCTTGGTCCATCCGCATGCACATGGCCTTTTTCCATGGCACATGGGGGATAGGAGAGAGGATTGGAGACAGAGAGAGAGAGGGAGACATCTGGTGTCTCTTCCTCCTCTATTAGATTGCCAGTCCCATCAGATTAAGGCCCCAAACCTTATGACATCACTTAACCTTTCTTATTACCTCCTTACAGGCACTGTCTCCAAATACAGTCACATATGAATTTGAGGGTAACACAATTCAATTCATTATATTCCACCCTCTGACGCCCCAAATTCACGGTTCGTTTCACATGCAAAAGGTATGAGTGAAACTCATGCTGAGGCAAAATACCTCTCTGGTTGTAAACATGTGAAACCAGATAAGTTATGTGTTTCTGAGATCTGATGGTGGGACAGGCATAGGATAGACATTCCCATTCCAAAAGGGAGAAATTAGAACTAAGAGGGACGCCTGGGTGGCTCAGTTGGTTAAGTATCCGGCTTCCACTCAGGTCATGATCTTGCAGTTTGTGAGTTCAAGCCCCGCATTGGGCTCTGTGCTGACAGCTGGGCGTCTGGAGCTTGCTTCGGATTCTGTGTCTCCTTCTCTCTCTGCCCCTCCTCCCCTCTCAAAAATAAATAAACATTGAAAAAAAATTAAAAAAAAAAGAAAAAATAAATAAATTGGGAAGAAGAAGGGGAGTGTCAGGTCCCAGGAAAGTCCAAAACCTAGCAAAGTCAATTTCATTGAATCTTAAAAAAGCTCAAGAAGAATCCTCTTTGGCTCAATGCTCCTCCTGCAGGACTATCGGGGTGGCAGTGTCACCCCGTGGTGGCCTTGCTGCTCAGGCTCTGGGCAGGGGTAGCCTGGACTGCTGATACCTAAGAGATGGCCCTCCACCCTTTGAAACCAATAAGGAGGCAGCCCTGCCCCTGAGTCTATGGTGGGAGTGATGTAACCCGAATGATATCTGAGTCCCCCTTGGGGTCCTTCTCTTTTTTTGAAGGATAACACATGTTTATAGTTGAATAGCTCTGTTGTCCCATCCTATAGGATCCCAGAACTCTGGCAGTCTTCCTTCATTCTGTTTTATTTTCTTTGTTCCATTTAACCCCAGATGGCTGCACTTCTGATGGTACAATCCCATCCCTATACTAGGCTTTTCCACCTTGACTGATTAAATCTGTGTTCACACCCATCTCATCTCCTTATCCAATGATTGTTCAGCTACTCCCTCAGTGCTCTCTTCAGAACACCTTCATGTTTTGCAATGTGGACTGGTTCAGAATTTCCCAAATCTTCACCTCCTAATTCCCTTTTGCTTGACAATTCCTTCAATTTACCACTTCTTATGCATTTTAGCGTAAGTGGTAAAGAGAAACCCAGCGCCTCCTTTGACATTTTGCCTAGAAATATCCTCAGCTAGGGGCGTCTGGGTGGCTCCGTCGGTTGAGCATCTGACTCTTGATCTTGGCTCCCGTCACGATCTCCTGGTTCACCAGTTCGAGCCCCTCATCTAACTTTGCGCTGACACGGTGAAGCCTGCTTAGGACAGCAAGGCATCGGCTTGGAATCCTCTCTCCCTCTCTCTCTCTCTGCTCTTACCTCACTCATGCTCTCTTTCTCAAAATAAATAAAAACTTAAAAAAAAAAAGTCCTCCGCTAAATTTAAATTTGCATCACTCGCAAGTTCGACCTTCCACAGAGCACTAGAACACAAATGCAGTTCAGCCAAGTCCTTTGCCACCGTGTGACAAGGCCCGCCTTTCCCCCAGTTTGCAATCACTTCCTCCTCCTTTCCGTCTGATATTTCCACAGAATGGCCTCGAAAGTGCCTATTTCTGCCAACGTTTTCTCGCGATGATATGTATCCTCTCAGATAATAGAGACTTTCTCCGTAGCTCTCCTCTTTTCTTCCTGAGCCCTCCCCAGAATTGCCATTGATGTCCACATTTCTC
The DNA here is from genome assembly GCF_023721935.1 of Panthera uncia. Classification (NCBI taxonomy): domain Eukaryota; kingdom Metazoa; phylum Chordata; class Mammalia; order Carnivora; family Felidae; genus Panthera; species Panthera uncia. Next base: position 15,529,142 of record NW_026057581.1, read on the forward strand.
CCAACGGTCCTTTTCAGGCAATCTAAGTGCTTTTCCGCCATGCACCTCAAAACTCTTCCGGCCTTGGGGTGCCTGGGTGGTTCGGTTGGCTAAGCGTCTGACTTTGGTTCAGGTCACGATCTCACTGTTCCTGAGTTCCAGCCCCACACGGGGCTCCCTGCTGTCAGTGCAGAGTCCCCTTAGGATCCTCTGTCTCCCTCTCTCTGCCCCTCCCCTGCTCACGTGTGCACGCACGCGCTGTCTCTCTCAAAATAAATACACACATAAAAAAGAAACAGAACCTCTTCCAGCCTCTTTTCATCACCCACCTCTACATTTTTAGGTATCTGTTATAGCAGCACCCCGCTTCTCTGTACCAAAGTTTCCGTCTGCACAGGTCGCCATAACGAAGCACCATAGACTGGTTGCTCAAAACAATGGAAATTCGTTTTCTAGAAGTCCAAGATGCAGGTGGCAGCCAATTGGGCTCCTGGTGAGAGCTTTCTTCCTGGCTCACACACAGACACCTTCTTTATCCGTCCCCTGTGGCCTTTCCTCTGCGGCCCAGGGAGGGAGTGGGGAGTGGGACGGCCACTCTGGGGTCTCGTCCTCTTCTTGTAAGGATACCAGTCCCATCAGATTAGGGTTCCAGCCTTATTACCTCAGCTAACCTTCATTCCCCTCTCACAGGCCCTGTCTTCAAATACAGTCACTTTGGGATTTAGGGTTTCACCATAGAAATTTGTGGGGGGCACGGTTCACTCCACGACCAGGGTGTAAATAGAAATTCCCCTTAAGAATGCTTCCAAAATGATTTCTTGGGCCATAATACTCTACTAAGTGCGGCCCCTCGTTTGATCTGGAACTCCCTTGAGATTTTCCAGACCGGTAAAATACCCAAGGCCAGTATCTATGTCATTCGTGGCATATGAAAGGGGGTTAATGAATTCCTAAGGCCAGCCCTCTGGGGACCAACATTTGCCCTCCCGCCATCGCAATTACACACCAACGTCCCTTTAGTGCAACCTCCGGGCAGCAGGTGGGATCCGCCCAAGGAAACGGGATCGCAGAAACCAAGCAGATGCTGTGGCCTGGAAGAAGGTTCACCGTCAACCCTAGTGAGGACAAGACGTGGCCTGCTTATACACCGCACACAATAGGCGCCGGGACCTGAAGCGCTGACTGCTACCTGTGTCATCCGTGAGAAGTCTAACAAAAACACTTGTACAGTGCTTTTACAATTCGCAAAACATTTCCAAATACAGCCACCCATGTAACAAATGTTTATTGAGCAACTTCTGCACATAGCACTCACTGTTCGAGGCACTGGGATGAGGTACCTAATACAATAGGGCCACATAATAGCACCTGACGCTTCCAAGGATCTCGCACAGGGGACAGAATAAGTATTGTTACTCCCAGCTTAAGACGGAAAACTCAGGCAGGGAGAAGTTAGCGGCTTGGGAAAAGCTAACAAATGACCATGTAAAGCTGGTCTAGGTCTGGTGGTCTGGTGCTTCTCAATCCTGCCCAGGTTTGATATCACCTTTCATCCCACATGGCTGATACTCCTAAGCAGTAAGTGTAGAAACAAAAAGGATTGGGCGTGGCGGCGGGGGGTCCGGGGGAGTCCAGAGATCATGTCAAAGGGGCCTGGGTGAGCGGGAGAGATAGGAAAACCAGATTGTGACAGACAAAGCAACACTCAGCCTTGACATTTACGCTAGCCCCGATCAGCAGGCTTACAAATTCTCCTTGCCCGTGCATGCCCCGCATCTCACCAATGGCTCACGGGAGAGGGACTTTAGATTGATATTCTTGGCACACAGAAAAACATTGTCATTGCAACTCCCAGGCAAATTGCTGTCTGAGGAAACGCTTTTCCACCCAGCAGGTTTCTGCTTCCCGGTGGTAAGAAGTGATTGTCTCTGGACAATGTGAGTCTTGTACTCTCTTTGACCCTGAGGCGTGGGGTGCAGAAGTGAGCCTTTTAGATGCTGCCCTGACCTCCAGGTGGCTTGGGTCAGGCACACTCACCAAGAAACGCATGACCCGTGCTTTCCATTGAAATCCTGTGCCAGGACTTAAAGACTGGAGGGCACAGTGGCAATGACAAGAAGTAAAAAAGAAGAATATTTTCAGGAGGGGATGCCTGGGTGGCTCGGTCGGTTAAGTGTCTGACTCTTGATCTCAGCTCGGGTCTTGATCTCAGGGTCATGAGTTCAAGCCCTATGTTGAGCTCCAAGAGCATTTTCACAAGGAAAGGGTTGCGTGACACAGGAGGGGAGGGAAAAGAGTTGCCCTTCTGCACGTATTAACTGGGGGCCTATATGTTTAAAGATCTCCCTCTGCCTTGGGGAGGTGAAATACGGCTCACATAAATGCAACGGAGGTATGGCAATTACTCACCGGTAACAGGTAGAGAAGATTCTGTCACCTGTAACAGGCTGGTGAGTAAAGATAGGACATTTTAAAAACTGCTTCTGTGTATAAGACCAGGGGTCACATAATCCCTCTCTTCCGCTCATCCCCGGTACGCACCCACTCCCTCCTGCCCTTCAACACATTCTGCCTAAATCTCCAAATAACATCCCAGTCACTTACAACAGGCAGCCGACTCCTTAGCCAAGTTTCCTCTCTGGCTCCAAAGGGGAAGGAAAAACTGTATCTGTACTTTCAGAATGAGCCCCAGGACACGGGGATTGAAAGTCTCGGTGGCTCCAGGGTGTTTCTCTAATCTGGAATTCCAAATTTAGCAAGTGGCGTGGCCCCGGGGTGGAGAGAATTTCTTCTTTTCTAAGACCTTCCACCCATCAGCAAAAGGAACAGGGAGAAGCTGGGCAGAGTCACACTTTCCCTGCAGGTTTTCAGTTTTTCTGCAGACTCCTCCACCTTCCGGATTTCCACAGCCTCTGAGCTCACTGTGATCTTCTCTTTTGTTGTTGTTGTTGTTGTTGTTTTCTGGTTTTTGCTTTGGGTTTTTTGGTTTTTTGTTGTGTGTTTGTTTGTTTGTTTGTTTTTGTTATCGGGGTTGGTGTTGTTTTGTTTTTTGTTTTTGTTTTATTCGTTCAAGTGAAACACGTTTGCTGAGGTTGGACAGATCAAGTGATTTGGATGGTGAAAAGGGAAAGGCACTGAAAGGTTAATCAGGAGGGTAGCCCTGTCCCCATGGGTGAGTCTTCTCTTCTCAGATTCCTCGCTAAAATGAAAATGCTGTCAAGCCCCGTGCAGCTGTATCACAGAGATGTTTTCAAGTCACAAGAAAGTAATGCAAGATGAATCCTTAGGGGAAAAGCCACTGAAAGGGCATGCAGAGGGGATTTTGTAATTAATCACTGTAATTACAACTGCCACCTATTAAAAGGCTGAGACGTTTTCAGGGATACGGATTTTTAAAAAGACATTCTGAGACTTCTTTTTTACATTAATGATTAGTTTAAAGACATTTTGTGTGTTTGTTTTTCATTTTAAATGTTTATTTCTTTATTTTGAGAGAGTGTTCGAGCAGGGGAGGGGCAGAGAGAGGGAGAGAGAGGGAGAGAGAGAGAGAGAGAGAGAGAGAGAGAGAGAGAATCCCAAGCAGGCCCCACTCTGTGAGTGGAGAGCCAGAGGGGGGGGGGGGGGGGGGGGGTGGGGGCTCAGTCCCACAAACCATGAGATCATGACCTGAGCCGAAATCAAGAGTTGGATGCTTAACTGACTTGAGCCACCCAGGCGCCCCTTAAAGACATTCCTTGAATGTCGGTCTAAAACCCAGTCATTATAAACTTTTGTAACATTTTGTTCTCGGTTTATTTGTTCCTGACAGTGGAGGGAGTGCAGAAAAGATGCTTAATTAAAAGATCATATTGGTGTAAATGTCATCCATGTGATGTTGATGAGTCTTAATTTAATATTAGAACACCCGACCACAGTGATTCTCAAAGCATAGTCTGTTGCCCTTGGGATTCCCTGAGACCCTTTTGTGACTCCATGAGATCAAAACTATTTGATTAACGGTACTCAGATGTTCTTTGCCTTTTTCACTGTGTTGACATTTGCACTAATTGTGCAAAAGCAAAAGTGGCTAAAACAAGGGCCACCTTGGTACGAAGCCAGGCAAATGTTCTGACTGCATTAATAGTCACTGTGTTCTTTCTTTTCTTCTTATTTATTTATTTAGAGAGAGAGAGAGAGAGAGAGAGAGAGAGAAGAGGAGGAGGGGGGACAGAGGGAGGGAGAGAGAGAATCCCAAGCAGTCTCCACACTAAGTGTGGACTCCAGCACAAGGCTCCACATCCCACTATCCTGGGATCACGACCTGAGCCGAAATCAAGAGTCTGTCGCTGACCTGACTGAGCCACCCAGGCGCCCCTTCTCTGTGTTCTTTATCACCAGAAAGAAAAGGGGACACGGTTTCATGTCCTAAACAAAAAACAAACAAACAAAAAACCCCAGACGAAATAATAATTTTAATTAATCTCAACCCTTAACTAGATGCCTTTTCAATTTTCTACGTGATGAAATAGGAAGGCTGCATAAAGCAGTTGGACACTTTACTCTCACAACGTACACAATTGTTTGAGTTGCAAGTTGAAATCGCTTCTTTTTTCGTGGAACATCATCCTTGCTCGACAGACAACTGGCAGCAAACGATTATTATTTGAACTTGGCTCTTTGACATACTTCCTGAGATTGAATACAGAGAGCTTGCCACTTCAAGGAAAACGGCAGACGTTATTTGTTGCCCCCGGGTAAAATGTGAACCTTTAAGGAAAACTTAGAATTTGGGGAAACTTGTATCTGCTGATGCAAACCTGATAGATTCCTGGTGCTTACAGACTTTTTTAAGGAGATTAATAATATTAACAAGTGTGATTGTTAGATATCGGTAGCCAGCGTTTTAAATATTGAGTCTTCAAATATTCACTCAGTGAAGCAGTATTTGGCAACAGTCACACGTGGGCAAAAGATATGTTAGGAAAATATAATTAATTTCACTAAAATTAGTTCTTTTTTGTTCATGTGTGCTGAGTTTCTCCTTGTTGTTGTATACAAATAAATACCTTAATTTTTTTCAGTCCTAATTGCATAAAACCTATTTTATGTTAATATGTATTGAACTTCTCATTGTCACTTTAAACAAAGAAATAAATATTGTACATATTCTTCAGTCTTATCTTCTATATCCAGTATAACCCACCTAAACACAAGCTTCTTGGGATCCTTAATAATTTTTAGGAGTCCAAAGGGATTCTGAGATCAAAAGCCTTCAGAATCACTATCCTACAGACCTTAGTCTTATATACTTTGCAGTGAGATATTCCTGGTATAAGGAGAGAGGAATTTTCCATCACAAGTTAGTACATACTTTCTTTTTTTTTATTATTTTTTTTAATGTTTTTATTTATTTTTGAGACAGAGAGAGACAGAGCATGAGCAGAGGAGGGGCAGAGAGAGAGGGAGACACAGAATCCGCAGCAAGCTCCAGGCTCCGGGCTGCCAGCACAGAGCCCGACACAGGGCTCGAACTCACAGACTGCGAGATCATGACCTGAGCCGAAGTCGGACGCTCAACCGACTGAGCCACCCAGGCGCCCCAGTGCATACTTTCTTGATGAAGAGAGGCAAAAAGACAGCATCTGTATAGATAAGGTTATATTCAATAAAAGCCTCTCTGAAGAGACGATGGACGGAGCTCACAGTTTCTAGGCCAGCAGAAGAGGAAACTCTGCTCACACTCGTTTTATGTATCTGTGAACTTGTTCAGCAGATATTGTCTACTCTGAGCCAGACACAAGTATAGATACCGGACTGACCGACCGACACGGGCTCTGTTACCCTTTCCCAGAGCTCAGCGTCTCTCAGCAAAGCTCGGGACCATTGTACAAATGGATGTTTCACCGCGATTATGGAGAGCGCTCTGGAGGAGAGATACAGAGTGTTCTGGGAGATACATCGGCAACTGAACCTGGGCTGGGAGGATAGAAATGGCCCTCCTCAGGAAGTGACTTTTGATAATAAGAGTTAATAAAGAGCATCCCAACCAGGGGAAGTATTATATACAGGCTATGAAGAGGGCTACAGAAACCAGAAGAAGGTCACTGCCGTCAAAGCATGGACAGCCAGGGGCGCCTGGGTAAGTTCAGTCAGTTAAGCCTCCGGCTCTTGCTCTCAGCTCAGGTCATGATCTCCGGTTCACGGGACCCAGCCCTGTGTCAGGCTCCGTGTGGACAGCTTGGAGCCTGCTTGGGATTCCCTCTCTCTCCGTCTCTCTCTCTCTGCCCCTTCCCTGCTTGTAGGTGCTCTTTCTCTCACAATAAGTTAATTACTTAAAAAGAAAAAAATCATGGACAGCCAGTGGAAAATAAAGAACAGGGGCAGCAGAGATCCAAGGTCAACTAGTTAGTAAAAGTAGCAAGGCTGAGATCCAAAGCTACATCTTCCTCTTCACAGGGTTTAACCAACACCTCACTGACTTCACTTAAAGGCATAAATGATAATTTAGGATTTACTATGTGCCATATGCCGTGGGGTACACTTTACAATACGTCTGCATGAGTGTCTCACTTCCACTCTCTGAGTTCGGTGCACATAAACCCCCCTTTTAGAGATGAAATGACTCAGGCACAGAGAGGTAAAATAACATGGCCGAAGCTTGGGGTCGGAGCTCAAACTCTCTCTCTCTCTCTCTCTCTCTCTTCGCCATCTCACAGTCCACACTTAGCTGGCGCAAGACCCAGTCCTCACAACCGGGTCTGGGTTAAGTCAGGGCCCCTCACTGCTCTTCTGCGTGGCCATTTCCTGGATTGGAAACCAGCTGGGTGAGGACTGGCTGTGAGATTGTGCTGTCTACTGAGCAACACCCTCAAGGGCCCCGATGACTGCACACCTCCAGGGAGCCAGTGACACGGGACGGTTGAGGGATTCCAGGCTTCTTCCTGTGTCTCACCTGACATTCCAAGGACAGCTTTGCAGCAGAGAGGAATATGCTGTTGAGGAAAATCTTTCAAAGCGGAATCTGCCTTCCTCATTCCAGATAAATTATGTGAATGCATAGTCCATTACCTAACAGAGCTGCGGTTTAACTTCCTTCTCTCAAGCCTTTTATGGAAAAGCAGTAAAGATGGGGGAAGCCCACACAGTCTATACTTGACTGTTTCAGGAGAAATTCCCACCACCACATCCTTGCTTTCTTTGGTTTTATTGAGTTTAAATTTGCAATCAGCCATGTGTGTTGATGCAATTTGCGAAAGTTGCTTAAGATAAAGCGATTGCTGGGGAATAGACTGGAAACAATGACTAAGTCTTCAAAACAAGTGTTCCACATGTGACCGCCTCCTATTAAAATGAGTAAGACAAGAAAAATAACTGCTTTCAATTCTAGACTGCATTTCATTTCCAAAGAACAGAAACACATGAGCGATCCCACCGTTGTTCTGCTGACCGTAGAGCAACGGGCAATCTCACTGGGCAAGAATGTAAGATCCGTGCTCTTTTGCAAATAGTTTTTATAAAGCAAGCGGTGGGCTTGTGGACGCCACAGTGTGCTAACGTCTTCCTTCCTCTCCTCGGGCCATCTCTCCTACCACGATGTCTTCAGGTGCCTCCTTGCAGATGTACGTCTTTAACTTTCCGTGGTGACAATGTCTTCTTAGAGCCATTACAGCCAGGAGCATCTGGGAGCGATTGAAAACTCAGAACAGAAGGGCTTAAACTTGGTGGAAACTGATGTCATCTGTCATGTGAATGTAGTTGATCCAGGACTGGAGGGATGGCCCCACCGTGGCCAGGGCCTCCAGGGCTTTCTACCTTCATGTTTCATATTCTCAGAACAACCAGCCGCCGCAGGATACAAAAGAAGGGAGGCAGGACAAGGCCGTGTTGTCTCCCTTAGTGACTCTTCCTAGATAAAATGTACACGCCACTGCTATTTACCGCCCTTATTTCTTTCACTGAGAGGGGAGCATAGATGCTGGAGGGCACGTGGGTCTCTGGTCATCCAAGCATCTCTGTGTACCCTTCCATTTCTATGTTTCAGACACATTCAACTCCTCTCCCTCAGACAAAGGACCCCTAGTTCCATGAGGTTCAAGTACCTAAGTCCAGGGCTTTCACATAACCCTTAATGCTCTTCATCATGTCTGGGCCTCGCTTTTCGTGTTTTGGGGGCCTATTAAAAAACCTAAGTTGGGGCGCCTGGGTGGCTCCGTCGGTTGGGCGTCCGACTTCGGCTCGGGTCACGATCTCACAGTCCGTGAGTTCGAGCCCCGCGTCGGGCTCTGTGCTGACGGCTCAGAGCCCGCAGCCTGCTTTGGATTCTGTGTCCCTCTCCCTCTGCCCCTCCCCTGCTCGCACTCTGTCTCTCTCTCTCTCCCTCTCTCTCAAAAATAAATAAACATTAAAAAAATTTTTTTACAACCTAAGTTATCTGAGTTAACTCACCCAGTAGTGCAGTAAGAACAGGATAAACAACAAGCAAACATTTCTTCCATTTAGAAAAAGAGGGTAAGAATTAAGTGATGGTCACTTATCCCTAAAATTGATCAGATCCCTCTGGGCAGAAAAAGAAACAAGGTATAGTCGTTTGGTGAACGCTGGTTCTTACCGGGAAGGACTCCCTGTCCACTGTCATGTGTGGATCCTGGCTGTCCTCCTTGGGAAATATTTCCACCTCCATGATCCTCTAAAGCACACGCCCTTCTTAAAGCCCCACAGATTTCATGGCGTCCCTCTTGGTGCTGGCTGGATCATCTCACGTGTTGAGGGGTTTGTAAGCAGGGTTGTGGCCTCTCAGTATAAAACCTAGTGGGTTCTGCCTATTTGAACGCGATCAATTCTGCTTCTAAGCAACCACAAAGATCTTATCTGAACATCAAATTTATGTCTGATATTTTTGTTTTATTTTACTTCATAACTTCTATAGTCTCGCTCAACCTAGGCTCCTTTTATGATGTTGTTCTGCCTATTTTCTTTTATTTACTTCTTAAAAAAATTTTAATGCTTATTTATTTTTGAGACAAAGAGAGAGAGAGAGAGAGAAATCGTGAGCAAGGGAGGGGCAGAGAGAGACAGAGACACAGAATCCGAAGCAAGTTCCAGGCTCTGAGCTGTCAGCACAGAGCCTGACACGGGGCTCGAACTCACGAGCCGTGAGGTCATGACCTGAGCCAAAGTCAGACGTTCAACCAACTGAGCCCCCCAGGCACCCCATTCCACCTGTTTTCAACAGAATTTCTACCTTGTGGCCCAAGATGACTCCTCTGGTCTCAGCCATCCTCATTTGGGCTCTCGCCAGCAGGTAGGAGGAGAGAGGAAGGAAGAGGGCCGGCCCGCACCTGGGGAGCTGGACACACACCTTCTGTTTATATCTGTTAACAATATCTCAGTCGCCTGGCCACATTTATCTGCAAGGGGGGAGTCAGGGAAATGCGGCTTTTCTTCTAGGTGGCCATGACTCTGGCTTTATTACTGAGGAACAGGGGACACATGAACGTTCCAGAATAACTAGCAATCCTGCTATACTTATGTGTATATTTTCTGGCGAGTTTAGAAAAACAGTTACCATAGAGATGGTAACATATATCTGAGCGAGAGAGAGCAGGCACTAATAAGGCAGCATCCAGAAAGAGACGTGGATTACCTCCTTTGTCGACTCTGGGCCCAGAAGTCTAACAGCAGTAGCCGATCATGGTACTTCAGCCAACGCACAGTGAGGCCTACTGTGTGCCATGGGGACTGGGTATGAGATTTCTCCATGCATCTGTGCAGTTTATACTGAAGAAGTTTCTAAAAGTTAGAGTCGTGTACAAACCACTAAAAGATCCACTGAGGGTCGCGAAACTCGCCAGTTGATCTATGCAGTTTTGCAAACAGTTGGCCTCTGCACTGTGCATATTGACCAAGAAACAATACAGGGAACGGTTCTCATGTAATTTCTAATTCATCTTACTGGGGGATTGGAAAGCCTTTAGTCAGGTGGAACTAAAAGGAGATGCCTCATTGCAGAACTTGCTTGAATTGTGTTCTTTCATTTTCCTCTTTGCTCTCACTCCTGTGGTTGTGATGGCGGTCGCATCAGATCAAGGTGGGGAAACTGATTACAGTGGAAGATTCTCAATCTCCCCTCCTGCAGGAGCTAAATGTCCATGCTCGAACCATCCTTTGCATCGGTTAAGGTCTCGGGAGGTTTGCTTTCCTCCAACAGGACACTGGGCAGTCGGAGGCTCACGTTAGTTAACCCTGGACAAGGTTTCATTTCTGTGCGTTTCTCTGGCAGCTCTCTGACAGATGTTCTTGACCAACTTCCTCATGGTTTTGAAGGTCACTGAGTCTAAGGCACTTCCTGTCCTATGGTTCTGATGTTTTATCCTCTGCTGCAGCCATCTGTGGGGGAGCAGAGCGGGCAGGGAGGGACCTCCATTTCCTCCACATGAGCCACATGGCACAGGAGTCGAAAATGGCCAGCTGGGATTTAGACTGGTTTTCTTCTCTTTCCTTTTTTTTTTTTAAGTTTACTTATTTACTGGGGAGGGGGGCGAGAATGGGCAGAGGAGGGGCAGAGAGAGAAGGAGAGAGGATCCCACGCAAGCTCCGCACCATTAATGAAGAGCTCAACATAGGGCTCAACCCCCCAAACTGCGAGATCATGACCCGAGCCAAAATCAAGAGTCAGATGCTTAACAGACTGAGCCACCCAGGTGCCCCTGGACTGTTTTTTTTCCATGACGTAAATATGCCTTTGTACCCCAGTGTAACTTCACCATCCTCTCAAATACAACCACCCCTTGAAAACCAAATTGCAAAGAAATAGAAGCCTGGACTTCATTTGTCTTCCTACAGCACTTTGGCTCATGGTAAGGGCCTGAGGTTGATTTGCATTTATTTGCCTTTGAGCACATGAGGAATGGTCATTCTCAGGAAACACAGTTTTCGGGGACTGAATCACTCTCTGGAGTAGAGATGATTTTCTGACCAAGGGTAAAAAGACAACAAAAAAATTCTTCAAACAGAGGTCTCCTAGAATAAAGATGTCCGCTTGTCCTCATCACAAAGCAAGAGGAGGCCCAGGGCAGCGGGGTATCATATGGTCCCAGCTGGAAAACCTCGGTCAAGTAGCAGATGAGAAAAGACATTAGGGTGCCCTTCCTTCATTCCAGGTGAAAGTCAGAATCTCTTCTATACCGAAAGTCACTCACAAATTCGGAAACGCATCAATATGCGTTCCTGTGCAAGCCTTGTGCATTTCCCACACTTTTTACAGGACTTTTTAGACTTCTCTTCCAGCCTAGGTGTCAATTTCTCAGGACTGGCACCTACCTGAAAACCTCTTTATATTCTTTGAGGCTAGAAGGTCTTATTTTGAGATAACATAAATGGATAATGTTGTTCAATCTTTGTTCCAGTGAAGAAAAGACCGGGCTAGTTAATGAGGACCATACTTGGAACGGACCTTGAACTCATTCAAGATAAGAGTTATCTAGTAAAACATTTAGAACTCTACCAGATGTTTTGTTTTCCTAATTCCATCCTCCATATAAAATATTTTAGGGAAAATATGCTTATATATAAAGCCCTGCTGTTAAGTACATAATCTATTTTTATTATTAAATGTTTAACATCAAAAATAGTCATTAACTGAAAGACACTCTGAGATTAAACTCATTTGATTTACACTCATTATATTATTGACTGTAAAAACTTGCAGAGTAAGAAAATGCTTTTCTTTCCACTTGCAACCATGGACTAAGTTCTATTCCCATGGGACCAAACAACAATTCTCTCTCTCTCTTTTAGTGTGAAATTAAGAAAAAAATTCAGTCGTTTCAAAGACAAACTACATTTCACAGAGAGGGCTAGCTCATTATTTTTACGTAATCCTCCTTTCAAGGAAAACAACATAGAGAAACAATCTTTCACAAGTCTTTAAAGTCAGTATTTAGGATAGTTCTGTTATGATACATGCTTAGCGGCCTAGACAAACCACAATGTCTGCAAAAAAAGTCTGTGTTGGAACAATGTTATAGGACTGTACTCTCCAGTGTGGTAGCCACATGTGATGACTACAATTAAAAGTTAAATTAATTAAAATGATGTAAAGCTTAAAGCTTTAGTCCGTCAGTCTTACTAGTTCGAACGTTCCATGATTGCTTACGGCTACTGACTACCACACTGTAGACCACAAACGGCATTTTCAACACTGCAGAAAGTTCTATTGGGCAGCTCTGTTCTATAGTCTACTCTCATAGATGACCTGTGAGAAGAATGACCCAACAAATAGACACCCAGAGAAAGAGCTGGAGAGTGAGAGCTCGGGAAGGAAATCGAAAGGGAGTGGTTTTGAAACAGCGCGCACTCTCTTGATGACTAGTGGCCATCCAAGAGCAGAAAACTCATAGCAGTGTTTCCTTTGACAGTTTACAGTTTTATAGTTTGATTTTTAAAACGTTTTTTATCTTTCTTTCTGATGCGTGGAAAGGGGCTAGGAAGTCATGCACTATGTGGATTTCTCTCTTTTTGGAAAAACAGAAGAGCATATATCCCCCCCTGCCCCGTCCAAAGTATTGTTAGTAAAAAACAAAACAAAACAAGAAAAAGCAAAAAAAAAAATTATTATTATACATCTCTGTGACACTGTGTTACCAAAATTAGCAGTGGATTCAGTTGAGAAAATAGGAAGGAAGTATGGGCAGGACAGACTTTCTAGGGAAATGGAGAAAGTGTAGGCTCCAGACTCATATTTTCCATACTGTTGAATTGCACTCTGTCTTAGAACCATCTACCTGTTAGGGAAGTTCAACCCCCCTGTTCTACGCATGAGAAAATAGAGACCTGGGGACAAAGCAGTGACTTGCCCAAGGACACTTATAACGTCAATGGAACAATAACCAGGGCAAGTTCTCCTTTTTAATATTATTTTACCCACATTACTACTACTTTCTTCGTAGGCCAGCCAAGCAGATACCACAACCCCTTTAAAACTAAATGATAAGACAATTACTTTTTATAGAAGATAAAATATCATGGTTCAGGAAAGCACTCCAATCTCACAAGTGAGTATTTGTCATCTCCCTGGTTGTGTTTCTTCACAGAACAATTTGGGGTCTGGTCACTTGCTCAGTTGTTCTCTGGCCCATCCTCAAAAGCCAAAATGGCCCCCTCATCTCTGGCCCCCTTAGAAGGTGGGTTGGCAGCTGTGAACTCCTTACCTCCAAATACAGACCTTCCCGACCAGGGTAACTTTGGAGAATGGGTTATTTCCAGGACCCCCAAATGAATGAGTCCCATGTATGATGAAATCCAGCTACTTCTGCTCTGGTTTAGAGTCCAGAGCCACAGTCCCCTAGGAGAGCCCGATGTGGTCCCTATTCGCAGTCTTGGGAACCAGCAGAGCTGTGGTTAAGAACAGAGGAGTGTCGGAAGGACTTGACTTCCAACCCAAGTGTTCTACCTATGTGGTCAGACCACTTGGTGACCTCAGCCTCAGTTTCCTTACTTATTAACATGAAATAATAAGACCCATTTCCCTGTGGCTTTGAAAGGAAGAAATTGGTTACTACAAGTGGATAGCATAATGTATTCATGTGAGACATGTGAGAATCCCTCCCTGGAAGGTGATGCGGTTCTGCGCTGACATGAGAACCCTAAGAAGTGGTAGAAAGACATCTTAGGGTTCTTGCCTCCAGTCTGCCGCCCGAGTCAGTTTTCTGATGGTGGCTTCTTGGCCACCAGCTAAGGGAGCATTTCCAATTCTAGCTCTCTAATTTTGCCACTTTAATAAATGCATTAGACCACAAGGTGGTGCTTTATTCTAAAGTTTGATATGAGGAGGTTTCTCCAACTACAAAAAAGGAATAGCAAAGCGCCTTCAACATCATTTTCAAGTGCTAACGTCTCAACCCTGGTATAAATACCCAGCTGGGCTCGTGCCCTCTACGACCAACAACCGAGGAGCACCGTGCACCTAGGGAACATCCAGTCCTCTTTGTTCTTCCATTCTTTGATGGAGAAGGATGTGGGCAGAGCCCCAGCAATGGTGAGAGCTTTATGTGGTTCCTGTATCCATCACATTATGTAAACTCCTGTCCAACCTGTACACGCACCGTGTGTGTGGTTTCCCCCAGTCTTGTTCCTCAATCTTCTGGTGAGCAATGGTTCACAGAGTGCAGCGATGGGGAAGAGAACGAGGATGCCCTTGTGTGCCCTGAGGGGATGAAAAGTCCACTTCTCATTCTCCTTCGGTGCAGAGACCGAAGCCCGTGGCCAGGACAGATCGCGGGGCCCTGTGTGTAAAGCAGATGACTGCCTTGCTTCTCTTCAGCTTTCAAACACGCAGGCCACTGGGTCTCATTGAGCTGGCATCACACCAACAATAGCAATGTTGTCCGCTGGGTTAACCACCTCCGATTAGTAGAGCAGTTTGGACTGTTTAAAGGACTGTGACACCAATTTGCAGCCATCACTGAGAGGTGATAGAGAATCAGCCACCCTGAGTACTAGACCTGGCTCGCTCACTACCTGGCTGTGTGACTTTGAGCAATCCCATGAGTTTTATTTACCTATAAAAGGGTGGAAAAAGAAGGCAGGTAGACCAGATGACTTCCAAGGTCGTCTTTAATGCCAGCCTTGTGTAAGTCAATCTCATTGTTCCAGAAGAGGCTCTATATCAGCTCAGTTTTTGGGTAATTGTAGAGGCTAGGAGGGTTTTAGGGAGAATACTGGGGAAAAAAAAACAGGCAAAGATGTAAGGGGACAGAGAAAGGCAGGGAAAGGACAGAGCTAGGAAAAGCTAGGCTTGGACACCAAGAGGGTACTGTGGGGGCGGGGGGAAGAGCTGAAGAAATGGGAACTCGGATCCTATAAATTGGGCTAAGACATGAAGGCAAAGTGAGAGGCTTTTTTTGTGGAAAATGACCTCTGTAAAGAAAAAAAAAAAAGGTGGGAGTGGGGGGAGGTAAAGGGTTCTTTTGGGATCCAGCCGAAGGATTAGCCCTAAGACTGTTTTCTAGCTGATCCTCTGATAACAGCTTTCTAAACCTTGCGTCGACTTCCCTTCACCAAGTTCTTTGACCTTTTAATCCTTCTGAAAGTGACCTGCCCTCTCTTTCTACTAATGAGAACAGGGACAAATCAAAGCAAGTTTGCCAGCAGCCATTCCAAGAACATTCTGTTGATTTTCTCATTGCTCTTAAGGCTGCACCCAAGAACATTTCATCATGAAATAACCAAAAGGCCTTGCCATGAGTCACCATGGCTGCAGTCCGTAAGCTGCACCACAAATTCCTATCTTACACCGTTCCTCTTCGGTCTACAGATACTTTGAGAGAAGCAATTAGGATCCATTAGGATCAACTTTATTTTCATAGGCTCAGTTCCCTTTTAAGTAAGAAATTCATAAATCCTTCCTCTAACAAGGAAAACACTAACACTTGTTGGAAGGCGGGATAAAAGATGAGCGACAGAACCAGGCTGCCTGGCTCAGAGAAAATACAAGGCCACATTGCCACATTCTGCAAGCGTCTGCTTTTGGAAGAGCTCTGCATTCACCCTTTCGAAATGATCTGACTCAGCTTCTTGGGATCCAATGAGCACTCTGGTCATGTTATTTGGGAGTCAGATGACCCTTATTTATTTGAGACTGGACATTTTATTGTCTGCTGAGAAAAACGAACTCAGTGACTTAAAATATGGACCAATTTTCTACCTGGGGATCTAGTCCGGAATTACCTATTGGTGGAGATTCTAATCGTGCTGCTAAAAGTTACATGTTTCTAAGCTGTATCTAAGTATACGTAAATATATATATTTAGATGTTACATTCTAAGGAGATTTATAAAAATATAGAAAACTGCTACCTCTTGAGGGAAATGTCCACATCTTACCCCTTCTTGTATTTAATCCAAATGCTAATGAGTGCCTAATGATTTTAAGTCAATGGGTTGTTCGAAAACTTGTTTCAATGCAAATTCATCACTGAACATGTCTGACTTACACAAAATACCAAAACTTAACCAAAAAGAAGGAGTTATACTGGTATGTGTCTCGAGTGACATTTCTGAGTTAAAACTAAAGGAATAAATCAGACAAGAATATTATTCCAAGAAAACAAGGTCAGGGTTATAGAGCTCATTCCCCTTCTGTTGAAAAAAATAAATGGATATCTTTAACTTACAACTCTGCAGATAACCATGTGTTTTCTCTCACAAAGCTTGTCTAAAAAGCCACTGAAATAGTTTTATTTTGCTTCCCGTCAGCACACAATCCTGGAAGAATCTAGAAGGCAGATTATAATTTGTTCCAGTAGAAGAAAAAAAAGTAATGTTCCTAAAAAAAATTATGTTTATTTATTTATTTTGAGAGAAGAGAAAGAGGAAAGGGCAGAGAGAGAGAGAGAGAGAGAGAGAATCCCAAACAGGCTCCACAATGTCAGTGCAGAGCCCAATGTGGGGCTTGAACCCACGAACCGTGAGATCATGACCTGAGCTGAGATCAAGAGTCACACACTTCACCAACTGAACCACCCAGGCGCCCCTAAAAGTCATTTTCAGTAGTCAGACTTGAGCAGCGAAGGCATTTGGGAGAGACAAGGGTACATATTTTGAATGGATTTCACTGCCCAATTTTCTCATCAGTGTTCGGATTTGTTGCCATTCTTCTCCATCAATAATTTCATCTTTTCCTGTTAAGTATGAGCTTGACTTTTGATTCATCACATTGGAATTCTGATAGATCGTGGGCCTTTACATTTAAAATGCCAAGCAGGGGCGCCTGGGTGGCTCAGTTGGTTAAGCATCCCACCTTGGCTCAGGTCATGATCTCATGATTCGTGGGTTCGAGCCCCGCATCAGGCTCTGTGCTGACAGCTCGGAGCCTGGAGCCTGCTTTAGATTCTGTGTCTCCCTCTCTCTCTCTGCCCCTCTGTCTCTCTCTCTCTCTCTCTTTCTCTCTCTCAAAAATAAATAAACGTGAAAAAATGTTTAATATACCAAGCAAAGGATAAGTAAGCTTCATGAGAGTGCCCACAACCACTTTGGGGTCAGCAGCGTTCAATCCCCACCCCTGGCCTGACACCAGCACTGCTGTGGGGGCAGGAAAGTCAGGGTTGGAGGGCTGTAAGTCCACAGCAGCTTCTGGGCTGTTCAATCTCATGGTCTGTCTGGCTATAAATCTACTTTTTATTAAAATGTAATTACACGTACATGGTGACAAAGCTCGTGTATTATGGCAAAGCCATTTTTCACACTAGGAAAGGTGCGGACAGATTGCTGGAGATGCAAGGAATTATATTTCTCCACCTTAGGCCAGTTAGCTACCGTTCTGGTACTGTACCTCTCACAAATCATTTTCAAAAGTCTCCTGGGTCTCCGAAAAAAATGCCTCGTTTCCTCCTCTCGTCCTTTTTTCTGCCATCTGCAACAGGCCCCCATTACTTAACAGAAAGGAGCAAAGGCAGACAAATCCGCCTACTTTCTAAAGTCTATTTGTAACCCCGAAGTCAATACCTTTCATCAATACCTAACGCCGCTTTTCACAGTGATTCATGAACATGTGTAGAGCAGGGGAAAATATGAGATACCAAAGCTCATGTTCCCAGCTGGACAAGACGAGCCGCTCACCTTCTTGTTTCAGTTCTCATACTCAAATAAAGTGTCCCCCCGCCCCATCCATTTAGTGCCATGTTTCTTGCAAGCGGTGCTCTGTTTTTTAGATGATTTCACTGTTTCAAATGGGACCCAAGTAAAGTGCCAAAGTGATGTGTACTGTACCTAAGGACAAGAAGGCTGTGATGGGCCTCACAGAGAAAAAAATATGTGTGTTCACTCAGGTGTGGGTTACAGCGCCGTTGGCCATGAGTTTAATGTTAATGAATCAACACAATGTGTTATATCAAGCGTCCTTCAACAAAACCACACATAAAACAAGGTTAGGCATTGATTGATGAAAGTGTGACTGGGGGCTCATGGGAACCTAACCTGTGTTTCCTGTAGGAGCCATGGTTCAGTGGTCGCGAATTCAATGTTCACACAGAGACTTTAGAGAATGTAACTATCACTAATAGCGGGAATTGGTAGCTTTTCTGTTTCCCAAAATGCATATTCTTGCTTTTTTTTTTTTAAGAAAGGAAACTGGAGGGGTGCCTGGGTGGCTCAGTTGGTTGAGCATCGGACTTTGCCTCAGGTCATGATGTCAGGATTCATGGGTTCGAGCCCCGTGTGTGGCTCAGTGCTGACAGCTCAGAGCCTGGAGCCTGCTTCGGATTCTGCGTCTCCCTCTCTCTCTCTGCCCCTCCCCACTTGTGCTCACTTTCTCTCCCTCTCTCTTAAAACTAAATAAGCCTTAACAAAAAAATAAAGAGAGAAAGGAAACTGGAGACAGTTCAGACAAGAGAAACAAACATTTTAAGAGAAAATGAACCCTACGGCGAAGAGTAGACATCACTGAGGTTTGCTGAGTGTACAGAAGAGATATATTTTGGGTTTTTTAAAAAAGTTATTTATTTATTTTGAGAGAGAGAGAGGGGTGGAATCCCAAGCAGGCTCTGCACTGTCAGCATAAAGCCTGACGCGGGGCTCGAACTCACGAACTGTGAGATCATGAGCTGAGCAGATGGAAACCAAGAGTCAGACGCTTAACTGACTGCGCCACCCAGGCACCCAGAAGAGATACGTTTAGGACCCTTCCTGACCTCCATTCCAAAGAAGGGCAAGATGACTGTGTGGCATTGGTGGAAGAGTGATGAGTATAGCTGCCTTCCAAAGAAGGGAGAGATGGTCCTACCTTAAGGCAGATGGGATTGTGTTTGGACGCAGTGGAACATTTTACTGGAACTTGGGAACACTTCGTTCACGAAATTGCTAGGCTGAGTTCGAGAGCCCCCAATCAGGCACTCAGGCTGGCTTTGTACAGCCCCAGGATCCTATCAACGGCACCTATTTATTTACAAGGGACCTGCTAAGCCGAGAGGCAATGTCAGTGATTATGGAATGTTTTCCCCTACGACAAGGTTATCTAGTCTGAATAAGCCCACGTGGGGATTAAAGCTAGGCTACTGGCCATATCCTGACCAATATTTTCCAGGCAGCGTTTCCTGGAAAGTGAGGTTTTATTTCACTCTGTGTGTGTGTGTGTGTGTGTGCGTGTGTGTGTGTGTGTGTGAAATTAGTGATTTGTCTTTTTTATGTTCACATTTCAGTTTTACGGATGGGCATATCATTTGGCACATTGCTCTTTTTTCTGTGGTCCGAGCGTGGGGGGTTTATAATCACACAGACCTGCGTTTGAAACCGTGTGGCCTCGGGGGAGTGCACTTAATCTCCCTTACCTTTAGTTTTCCCACCTGTAAAATACAGACGACTGTGTCCGCCTTACAGGGTGCCTTCTTTCTTAATTGAGATGTCATTGACAGTCCACATTACAGTAGTTTCAGGTGTAGTGGTCGGACGTTCACCCACATGGTGAAATGGTCTTGTTACCGTCTGTCGGAGTTAATTGCAGCATCATCGACGATAGTTCCCGTGCCCTCAGAATCTCCTTCACCCATTTCACCCCCACTCCCCAACAATCCTCCTCTC
Source organism: Panthera uncia (assembly GCF_023721935.1). Classification (NCBI taxonomy): domain Eukaryota; kingdom Metazoa; phylum Chordata; class Mammalia; order Carnivora; family Felidae; genus Panthera; species Panthera uncia. The sequence goes on from NW_026057581.1 coordinate 15,548,671, forward strand.
CCCAGACAGCCGCTGATCTCACGGGTTGCCTAGAAGATTCTGTCTCTAGTACAGCCAGCGGTCCCACTCTCCCTGTTCGTCCTTGCCCCCCTGGCCCACTGTCTCACCACCAAGCCATAAGCTCGGCCAGGATAGGCAACCCACAGCAGCACGCCTCTCGCCCAAGCGGGAGCTCAAGCAACGTCTGTTGAATGAATTGTCAGCCAATCCCGGGTTAAAATTCTTTAAAAATTCATCGATGCCCGCAGGATGAAGCTCAAACTCCTTGGCGGCCCGGAAAAGCCATAAGCTGCCTGCTTACAGATCTAGCTGGCCGCTGGCCCCCTGCTCCCCTCCCAGGGCCGCAGGGCTGCTCCCTGATGGGGGTGAGGCATGGTGCACAGGGGAGAGACCCGGTCATCCTGGAAGAAAAGTCTCTTTTTTCAAATCGCCTGGCCTTAGGAGGGGCTACCCTTTTGCAATACCTCCCCCTTGGGATTACACTGTTTCCTAGTTTGCACCAAGGCCCGTGGGCAGAACAGCGTCTCCGAGCTCCAGCCATGAGGTTCCCTCCCGACTCACCCAGCGGGCAGGCCTCCCGGCCTTTAACGGATTTGCTCTTTCCTTACCTGGGAAACACCACTTCCCCTGTCGGTTTCAGCTTAAAAATGGCTTCTTCTCCAAAGCCTGAACCCCCAGGATCGAGTTAGTAATCCCTCAGCCCTGCTCTGCCATTCGTTCACGGACATATTCAGTGATTCTTTAAGTGCCTGCCAGCCTCTAGCAGTCAGCAACACGGACATGAGTCCTGTCGCTCTCGGAGCTAACAATACATTAAATCATCACACAGAAAAAGTGCTTTGATTTTAACTCTGAGGGAGAGCAGAGGGCGATAGGATGCCATTGGGTAGAATGCAAATACTACTCACACTTTCCAGGCTGTAGGCTAATTGCCTGAGTTCTTGCCAGTCTCCCTGCTTGGCCAGAGGGTGCTTGACCCCCAACTCTGTTTTTCTCAGGGCTGTAGCCCCGGGGCGGAGTACAATACGCTTGATGTGCACTAAGGGAACTACAAAGGTGACTTCTGTAGGGCGCTGCATTTGCTCACTTGTGACCATAGGGGATTTTGAGTTACCTCCATCCACAGTTTTCGTTTGTCCCTGAATAGGTGGATGTAAATGGCACACGTACGGGCAAAATCTTGTAAAGCTCGTGGCATTTGCTTTTAGACTACCTGACCCCCCTTCTCGTCTGCTCCCCAGTGGCCGCGAACACCTCCCCCCCCTCCCCCCCCCCAGGACCCAAGTGCCTTTCTTGTTCTCTCCCTCTTGAGGTGGAAACTCTGGGCTGTCAATGTTTTTATGCTTTGCCTGAAGCTCGTTCCTTCCAATGTGTCAGCCCTCCCCGTAACTGTATTTTCATCTTTTCAGTGTGAGCGCGAAAGCTTGTGCGTTCCGGAGGAGGAATTTCAGATAATTGTGAAAAGTTACGGGGAAACGGAGAAACAAGTCCCACCGCTGATGCGTGAACTTTATGGCCACTGGTACTTATGTTATTATTACGGGACAAAACGTACGCAGGTACGTATGTTCTGTTGTACGACTCACATTCTACAAATAATACAACTTTTCCGTCAAATGACTCCTGGAGCCCTGAAGGTAAATTTGGTTTCGTGACTGGAAGGTATAAAACTGACTTGGATGTCTGCGAGTCCGGGGTTGAGGGTACCGGAGAGGAACTGAGTGAGTTCCTCACCACCAGTCTTCACTGCTGCCCTCTCCCCTCAAACACTCAGGGCTCCAGGGCTCAGGTCTCTGTGCCCCCCATCCGTTCTGTGTGCATGAACTGCACCTTCACTCTGCCATTGGGCATGCATGCCTTATGCCCCAAGATGGCACATCTAGGTTCCCTGATCCCTGAGGGGTGTGGCCCCTTAGGGATCATGGAGTGTGTGTGCCTGTGTGTGTGTTGGGGGGCCTCCTGCAAGAAGACAGGTGCAGTGGGAGGACATTAGCAGATGGAAGATGCTCTTACAAGGAAGAACATTTCGGCACTAGGAGATCCCAACGATTGGTGGTAAAAAATAAGGATGTGCACCTGTGCACCAATGGGGGCTCCTAGAGCCAATAAAGATTTTGGCTATTGGTGCCCATGATAGACATCAAGGAAGTGATTTTAAAAAAAGAGAAAATAGAGTATTTATTTGCATAAATGATCCCCGTATCATATATACCTACTGGGTCAGATACATGCATACTGAAAGTTGCATTGGATTCAATACTGAAAGTTGCATTGGAATATCTTAATACCTGATGTAAAGATAGTTTCTGATACTGGGGAATTGTACCTGTTCATGGAACATATGGATCAGTAAACAGACCAGAGTTGGGGCGCCTGGGTGGCTCAGTCGGTGAAGCGTCCAACTTCGGCTCAGGTCACGATCTCAAGGTTCGTGAGTTCAAGCCCCACGTCCGGCTCTGTGCCGACAGCTCGGAGCCTAGAGCCCGCTTTGGATTCTGTGTCTCCCTCTCTTTCTGTTCCTCCCCTGCTCACACTCTGTCTCTGTCTCTCTCTCAAAAATAAATAAAGATTAAAAAATAAATAAACAGACCAGAATTAAACACAAGCACACATCACAGAAGCATGCTTGTTCCAGACAACACCAGCCTTTGAACAGGAGCATTTAGCCACAGAGAAGAAGCTCAAACTTGTCTGGTCTTGTGTGCCGGGGTGGTGATCTTTCTGGAGGGCTTTTCTGAAGTGGGTGGTTTCTCCCTTTTTACCACTGCCCCCTCTAAAGGGGAGAGCCAGTCAGCCAGGAACAACTCCAAACAATGGGCAAATTCCAAGCGTATGAGCCGCGTGTGTGGAAATCTCTGATAGAGAGAGAGCTCAGGGACCAAGCCCAGAGACAGGCAGGAAGGGCAAAGAGAGCAAGAGATACACTTTTTTTGCTGTTTTTAGTAGTGGAAGGCAGAGACCACAGTAGAAGAAAGCATCTGCCACAATGCAAGAGGCTGCAGCCTGTAGAAAAAAATATTTTTACTCGTATGAGACAGGGATCATGCCCTTACAAAAATGTACATAGACAAGTAAGACATAAAAAGAGATATGTGTAGGCACCTGGGTGGCTCAGTTGGTTGAACGCCCAACTCTTGATTCCGGCTCAGGTCATGATCCCAATGTTGTGGGATTGAACCCTGGGTGGGACTCTTCACTGGGCGTGGAGACTGCTTGAGATTCTCTCTCTCTTCCTCTGCCCATGCTCTCTCTCTCTCTCTAAAAATAATAAAAATAAATTTAAAAAGAGATATGTGATTGATTAGTGCAAAGATAACACTAGGTCTTTACGAAACTCTTCAAAATTTTTGCTTAAATAAGATGCAGCATAGTCCATTTGGTTACTGAATGCTGCGTGCTAGGCATTGGGGAACCGTGATTAGCCAAGCAAGACGTGGGGTTGTGCTCTCGTGGATCTGACAGTTCCCTGGGCCTGTGGGTGACCACCCAGGGGGGAGCGCGAGCCTGAACCTCGGATCATCTTCGATGGAGAGCTCCTCTGTACCATGCCAGAGTGTCAGAGGGGGACTTGCCCTCTTGGCGGGGTTAAAAGAGGGTCAGGGAAATCTCCCAGAGGGAAACCACAGTTCTTGAGAAACAAAATCGTGATGGCCAGGGTTATTATCCCATTTCATAACAGAGTCCTTGTTCCCTGGTCCCGAGTTGTTTTTTTAATTGGGCTTTTATAACCACACGTCTGCCAGGTGAAATAAGCAAGTTGGGAATTGATTGGAAGTGTTGGCTCTTGGCTTCTTACAGACACATCACTAGAATTTTAAATATCTAAGATGGGATTTTGGTATTGTGTTTTTTCTTACAAGTTTCCATGCAATTTTTGTTAATGTTTGGGGTTGGTTTTTTTTTATTTTTTTAAACATTTATTTATTTTTTAGAGACAGAGAGAGACAGAGCATGAGCAAGGGAGGGGCAGAGAGAGAGGGAGACACAGAATTGGAAGCAGGCTCCAGGCTCCGAGGCATCAGCACAGAGCCTGACACGGGGCTCGAACTCACGGACCGCAAGATCATAACCTGAGCCGAAGTCGGACACCTAACCGACTGAGCCACCCAGGTGCCCCTTGGGGTTGTTTTTAATCATTTACTCACCCACTCAATGAACATTTGAGCTCTAGATGCATGCTTCACCCTGTGCTGTGTTCAGAGCACAGAAGCTAGTTGGAGACATCAGCTAACAAAGGAACGTATGAATGAATATATAACTATAATTGTAGTCAGGGTTTCTCTCTGGGCCAGAGTTCTTAATTATAGACACAGGATCCACTCTGAACAGTTTAAACAGAAAGGGGTGTATTAAGAGATACAGCAGGCTTGGGGCACCTGGGTGGCTCAGAGAAGCGTCCAACTTCGGCTCAGGTCACCATCTCGCAGTCCGTGGGTTTAAGCCCCGCGTCGGGCTCTGTGCTGACAGCTCAGACCCTGGAGCCTGCTTCCGATTCTGTGTCTCCCTCTCTCTCTGCCCCTCCCCTGCTCATGCTCTCTCTGTGTCTCTCAAAAATAAATAAACATTAAAAAAATATATAAAAAAATAAAAAGATACAGCAGGCTTCACCCTGTAAAGAAGCTTAAAGAGACAGAGTCTAAATAAGAATTCCAGTAACCGTGTCCCAAACCATACCGCACAACGAAGCCACAAGTAGGCAGCTGCTACCTTTGCCAAGGTGAGACTCACATCTCTTCTTCCAGGATCCCAGTCAGTCAAATGAACTCCTCTATCCACCCCTCTCTGCATGTCAAAACCGCCTCCTGCATGCATGTGTGATGGGCAGGATTCAACTCTTTCTAGAACCCAGCTTCAAGGTTCTCGCCTTGCGAGTAGGCCTCGCCTTCTAGAAGGAGTGCCCGTTGAGGGAACCCACCGGTCAGCCATAGTCACCAGGGAAGGAGCAGAGAGCTATCAGAAGGAACCGCATGAGAGATCCGCTTTAGGCTGGGTAATAAAGCAAGACTGTTCTGGAAACTGGGTTTTACAGTGGGGGTAGAGGAAGAAATAGGATTTAGCCAGGTGTGCAAAGGCCCTGAGGTAAGAATCTGGCAGTGACAGCAAACAAGAAAATGAAGGATGGGAAGAGAGCAAGGCCTGAGAGCTTCCAGAGAGATGGAAGGGCTGGTTGTGCAGGGCCTGGCGGCCCTTTGGACTTTATTTGGACTTGTAACGGGAAGTCCCGAGGGGCCCGTAAAAGAAGAGTTGTGATCATGCGTTTCATTAATACCCGGCATTAATAAACATGTTGTAATGCATTGTTAATGTTCTCTGCGGCCAGAAATAAAGTACGTAAAGGGGGCTTGGATACGTTTCTTTTTTGTCACTTAACAAAAGCCGAGAGAGAAGCAAGATCGGCTCAAGTTGCTGAGCGATGTCTCGGACCTGGGTCAGCTTCTTCATGATCCTCGGGGCCGTTCCCACCTGCTCACAAAACAGTGGCTCTGGATTCCAAGCATGTGATGCTTGGAAGGGAGGAAGGAGGCAACAAGGAGGAACCTCTCCTGGGCAATTCGGAAAAGAAAGACACCTTCCTGAATCCCTCCAGTTTCCATGGCGGGCGTTGGGTGCCATTGCCCTGCTGAGCTGCAAAATACACCAGAAAAAAAAAATGATTAGTTGACATTTTCCGATTCTGCAGTGGGAGGCAATCTCTGCCAAGAAGGGGGAGGAAGGAGTGGCTTTTGAGAGGGAGCTGAAGCAAAGCCAGGGCTGTATTTTATCACAACCCGCACTCCACACGTACACGGGTCATCTAAGAGAACGAGCAGGGCAGGTTAGAGCCCAGAGCCAGAGCGATGTTTGCCTAGACCTGCCTGGCTAGACAATACTAGAAACTCCCCAAGGCATGGAAGGGGGTGGTTAAAACAAATAAATCCACACTTGTATAAATCCATCATTTTTTCTTGTGTAATTGTACCTCCTAGACACTTTGCTTATAAATTTATCCATAAGCATATTCAGAGGATGATGTCAAACAGTGATGCGGTTCTCACAATACACTGCAGCTGGACGTTAGACACACGCTTCCCTGCACCGCGGTGTCTACCCACGAACTTAGGCGTGAGTTCCCTTAGTCTACTGGCTGGCCGTTTGACCATTTGCACACACAGGCGTGTGCAAAACCTTGTTTCGCCCAGGTGACGGGGTGCCAGTGGGAGGGGATGCCACTTGGACTACTGCACTCTTGGCCGACGGGGCTTATTAAAGACGAATCTTTTCTCTTTTGCCCTCCTCTTCTCTCTCTATTCTTTCATCGCCTCAAAAACGGTTCCAAATTTCTCCCTCCCCCATGGCGGGGCTCGGTCATAGTTTCCAGTTGTTGTTTGCACAAGAGAGAGGCAGGCAGGCGCACCCCCAGGTTGAGGTTATTTTCTGTTTCTTTCTCATGCTCATTGGAAATATGCTAACGACCCTGCCAGACCCCAAGGCAATGACAAATCTGGAATGCTGTTCTCTTGCCCGTTAGGATGGAGTGGCGAACAGTCATCTGCCCCTTTTGTTCTCATCACAGACTTTCGCCTGATGTATTCCCCAACTCCCTCCACCAAATCCCCGCTCCCGGCTGCTCTCCATCTGGGAAAGCGAGGCATACAGCTGTCCCTGCATCTGACAGTGAGGTTCTCTGGCTCCAACTGCAAGATGGGCTTGTTGTTAAGCAGGGTAGACTCCACTGGAGAGATTTGTTTGCGAAACGTCCAGTCGGAGGGGGAGAGGGAAGAGGCAGGGGACGTAGATGAAGAGAGAGGAGAAATTCTCTAAAACCCTTTGGCTAAATTCAAGATACCTCGTAGGCCATCATGCCTGTTTTTAATGTTGCAAAGGGAGCGCTGGCTGTCTTGCTCCCTCCCCCGTCCCCCGCACTGCCACTCGGAGCTTTACTGTGAAAACCCAACCTGCCGCCCCAGCCCCCTCCTTGATTCTGAAGGCTCCTAGGAGTGACAAAATGGGGGTCAGAGGGAGGGAGAAGTAGAAGTGAACAGAGAAGGAGGACGGAAATGGACTGAGAAAAAACGAGATCGATCCTCGTCAGTAAGTGACGGGGTGCGGCTGGTAGGAGGAGAGGATTAATCCAGGTCCCAAAATCACCTTGTCCTGTACATTTGAGTGTCTGCTAAGCATCAGACAGTCCACCAACACCAAGCCCCAATGGATGGGTGACGATCAAGGAAGACAAGGCCTCTGCCCTCACGAGTGGCATTCTAGCCGAGAATAAACAAACACGTACATGACATCGTGTCAGGAACCGACACGTAAGATTAAGAAAAACAGAACAGGGTAGGGGCCTGCCTGGGTGGCTCGGTGGTCAAGTCTCTGACTTTGGCTCAGGTCTTGATTTCACAGTTTGTAAGTTCAAGCCCTGCATCGGGCTCTCTGCTGTCTGCGCAGAGTCTGCCGTGGATCCTCTGTCCCCCTGTCTCTCACTGCCCTCCCGCCTCCCCTGAAATAAAGAAATAGACTGAAAAGGAAAACAAAGCAGGGTAAAGATGTAGAGTGAGGGGTGAGTGACAGGAGTCAGAGGTCTAAGTAGGGGATATTTGAGAAGAAAAGGAAATGAGAGAGTGAGGGACCCAGCCGCAAAAAGAGCCCACGGAGGCATGGAAGAACGGAGAGAAAAGGCCCAGAGGCAGAAACAGGCTGAGTAGATGGAGGGGTGGAACAGGTGGCAAGGAGGTAGACAGGTGGAAGAGGAAGTAAGACCCAGAGAAGACAGGCCCTGCACCAAATGTGATGAGAAGCCCCTGGAATCTTCAGCAGGACAAGGATGGGCTTTGGGTTTTATTTTATCACTATTGAAAAAAAATTTTTAGGTGACTGTGGGTGTGTGTGTGTGTGTGTGTGTGCGCGTGTTTTAGGAAGAGAAAGAGAGAGTATCTTAAGCAGTCTCCATGCCCAGCGCGGATCCCAATGCGGGGCTCGAACTCGAGATCCAGAGGTCATGACTGGAGCCCAATCAAGAGTCGGCTGCTGAACTGACCGAGCCACCCAGGTGCCCCTGATTTTTATTTTAAAAATATTTCTGTGGGGCCGCCTGGGTGGCTTGGTTGGTTGAGAGTCCAACTTTCGATTTTGGCTCAGGTCATGACCTCACAATTCATGAGTTAGAGCCCCATGTTGGGTTCTGCACTGAAAGCGCAGAGCCTGCTTGGTGTTCTGCCTCCCTCTCTCTCTCTCTCTCTGCCCCTCCCCTGGTTGCTCTCTGTAAGTCTCTCAAAAAATAAAAAATAAAAAAAAAATACGTTTGTGACTTTAGAGAATGGCTCAAATTAACACGTTGCTCTAAGGATGTGGAGGAACTAGAATTTTCTATGTCTTACATGGGAGTGTGAATTGGTGAAGCCATTTTGGAAAGTCAACCGACTTTCCAGCTAAAGCTGGGCATATACACCTCTGACCAAGCTGTTCCACTCCTGTGTATATATCCAAAAAAGGAAAATGTCTTTGCCAAAAATCGTGCGCGAGAGCATTCATAGTGTATTTATTAACGACAGCTCCAAACTGGAAATGACCCGAATGCTCGTCAGCTGTAGAACTGGTAAATAAATTGTGGTATATTCACACAATGGCAATAACACAGCCATGAAAAACAACAAGGTACAGCCACATACAGCAGAATGAGTAATTCTCACCAACCTCACGTGAAGGTGCCGGCAGCCAAGCACGAAAGAACACATTCAGTGGGCTAAGCTTCTGACTCTCGGTTTGGGCTCAGATCATGACCTCGCGGTTCACGGGTTCAAGCCCCACGTCAGGCTCTGTGCTGATGGCGTGGAGCCTGCTTGGGATTCTCTCTCCCCCTTTTCGCTGCCCCTACCCTTCTCTCTCTCAAAATAAATACATAAACTTAAACACGTTAAAAAAAAAAAAGGATTTCTCCATTTATATGAAGTTCAATAAAAGAAAATAATCGGTAGTAATAGATACACAGGAGTCATCACATTTGGCAGTTATTGCCCGGGAGAGGCCATGAGCAAGTCTTCCGGGTGCTGGAAGTGATCTATATCTTCGTACAGATTGCCCCGATGCCGGTAAACACACCAACATAAAAACTGACTTGAATGCTTAAGACTCGAACGCCTTACTGAAGGTATGTTACACCTCGGTAAATATTGTCCAAAGGGGAAAGGAAAACGTAAAAGACTGTTTGGGTTCTGTAAAGATACCGTGTGGGGTCCAGAGTGGAGATGGGGGGGGATTCGGGAGGCTACTGTGGTAGCTTGGAACAGAGTTAATGAATTCTACTAGAACGGTGGTGGGGAATGTTCTGCAAGTGGGTCCAGCCTCCTGATGCAGGGGAGCACACCATTACTACGTTAATGATACACCTCTAAGTACCTGAGACTAGGTTGTACAAGTCATGCCCCTTCATATAAATCTTGACTGTGAAATTTACATTGTAAAATTTGTATTAGCTTTAAAGGTAGTGGAGAAAGGTTTCCAGATAAATACAGTGAAATGACGTAGGATTACAGAAATCGCTTTCTCTGATACCTATTTTAAAAAATTTTTTAATGCTTATTTACTCTTGAGAGAGAGAGAGAGTGTGTGAGCAGGGGAGGGGCAGAGAGAGAGAGAGAGAGAGAGAGAGGGAGACACAGAATCTGAAGCAGGCTCCGGGCTCTGAGCTGTCAGCACAGAGCCCGACGCGGGGCTCGAACTCACAAACCTTGAGATCATGACCTGAGCCGAAGTCAGACGCTTAAACAACTGAGCCACCAAGGTGTCCCTCTCTAATACCTATTAAATTAAAATTACAGCTGACCCTTGAACAATGAGTTTGAACTGTGCAGGTCTGCTTATATGCAGTGTTTTTTTGTTTTATTCTGTTTTGTTTTGTTTTGGGTATTTTTTTTTAATGAGTACAGTCCAGGACTGTAAATGTATTTTCTTTTCCTTATGATTTTCTTAATCATGTTTTCTATTCTTTCACTTATTTTACTGTAAAAATACAATATATAAGACATATAACATACAAAAGATATGTTAATTGAATGTTTATGTTATTGGTAAGGCTTTTGGTCAAATGTAGGTTAGTAGTGGTTAAGTTTGAGGGGAATCAAAGGTTGTATGTGGATTTTTGACTGTACAGTGTGGGGGAGATTGGTACCCCTAACCCTGCATTACTCAAAAGTCAACTGTAGAGGCACCTGGGTGACTCAGTTGTTTAAGCGTCCAACATGGACTCAGGTCATGATCTCACGGTTTGTGTTCAAGTCCTGCCTCTGGCTCTGTGTTGACAGCTCAGAACCTGGAACCTGCTTTGGATTCTGTGTCTCCCTCTCTCTCTCTGCTCCTCCTCCACTCATGCTCTGTCTGTCTTTCAAAAATAAATAAATCTCGGGGTGCCTGGGTGGCTCAGTCAGTTGAGCGTCCAACTTCGGCTCAGGTCATGATCTCGCAGTTTGTGAGTTCGAGACCCGTGTTGGGCACTGTGCCGACAGCTCAGAGCCTGGAGCCTGTTTCACATTCTGTGTCTCCCTCTCTCTCTGTCCCTTCCCCGCTCATTCTCTGTCTCTCTCTGTCTCTCAAAAATGAATAAACGTTAAAAAAATTTTTTAAAAATGAATCTTATAAATTTTTTTTTCAAAGGTCAATTGTAGTTTTTTAAAAGGCAAGAATTTCTCCAGCAGGAACCAAATAAGGAAAAAGCATAGGATTATTCCATAAATTTTGCAAAGTAGTGGTCAGGAGAAGAAACAATATTCTGGAGAGCCGTGGCTCTTAGCTACACCCCCATCCCTGGAAAAATACTAAGGAAAGGTCAATCAACATTATGAGAGTCTCATAATATTCCACAATTTTGAGAAAAGTAGACTAAGGGTGATAAGATAGTCTGAAGACAAACGAAGAAGAAAAACTATCTAAGGAGCCGAAACCTTCCCAAAGTTAGAAGTAAATCAATGATCGTCTAAAACAGAAGCGTATCGTAAAAATACAGTGATACTTATAACAATAAAGTACCCAGTGTCTTTAATGGTTTTTATAATCTTTTCCTTGAGTTTAGAGGCATTTTGGTGGTGAAGAAATGCTTAATGAAGTCCAGCCAATTCTTTCAGGTGAATGCGAAGATTCAGTAAAATTAACCATGATTTAAGAAAGTAAATAGCATCCATACGATGCTTTCATTTTGAAACAATTATTTGATATGCTGATCATGTTTTTACCAATCTATTGTTTGTCCATACGTCAATCTAACTGTCAAGAACAAATATCAGTCAGCAGCCTACCTTCCATATTTCATCTGGTCTGCATAGTGTTTTTGAACAATCTTGAGAGAATATGTTTTTTATGCTTATTTATTTATTTCGAGAGAGAGAGAGTATACATGCAGGAGTGGGGGAAGGGCAGAGAGGAGGAGACAGAGAGAGAATTCCAAGCTGGCTCTGTGCTGTCAGTGCAGGCCCGACACAGGGCTCGATCTCATGAACCATGAGATCATGACCTGAGCCTTAATCAAGAGTCGGACACTCAAGCCACTGAGCCACTCAGCCCTGTGAAAATATTTTAAAATGAGGAGATTTCAATTACAAATGCAAAAGCCTCATTTCTTCTAAGGAATCAGAAGGATGGTCAACACTGGGGCCACACTCCCACGTGGCAACAATATGCTCTACCTGAGTGATACCTGTGTCCTCTGGGTGGGGGGCTTCTCTCCCGTCTGCCATGGCTTCCACTTCCCCTCCCCCAACCATTGTCCTCGGCCACGAGGAGAACATTGGCTCTTACTTACCATTTCCCTTGCACTGTGATTTTCTCCAAGTAGAGAAATATTTTTCAATATCCACGTGGAAAATCCCAAAGAAGACTAAGAAGGTTGAATGAGTTTTATACCCAAACCGTCTTGATCACTGAGGGTCCTTTTGGTTGCTGAAGGCATTTTAGTCTACAATATAGGCCTACAATGATGTTCACCTGATTCCAATACTAATTTCCTTCCCCCTTTGGGGGAGATAATTTTGTGCGAGGGGTTACTTTCTTCTTTGTACTTAACTTCTTTGAACTGCTTTGTACTTTGTACTTTCTGCATTCTTTGATTTTTCTTTATGATAAAAATGCCCCATTTTTATAAAAAAAAAATTAGGTGTGGGGCGCCTGGGTGGCTCAGTCAGTTGAGTGTCCGACTTCGGCTCAGGTTACGATCTCACAGCTCATGAGTTCGAGCCCTACGTCGGGCTCTGTGCTGACAGCTCGGAGCCTGGAGCCCGCTTCGGATTCTGTGTCTCCCTCTCTGTCTGCCCCTAACCCACTCGCATCCTGTCTCTGTCTCTCTCAAAAATAAATAAACATTAAAAGAAAATTGGCATTACTTAAACGTATACATATACAAGAATATGTCTAAAAAAATAGATATATATGTAAATATGTTTGTGTGCATATATATAATACAAAGTGGTAAAGAGGAAATGATACAAGTATTCTTGTAAGAAAGTCAAGTACAGATTCTTGGAGAGAATCTGTGTACTTTCCCCTGAGTGAGTAAGATGGGTTTTTCATTATAATCGTCAGACATACCTCTAGGAAATCCTCTCTCCTATATATCAAGGCGAAGGTAACTTCTAAATGAGGCATTCATTTACCAGGCGTTAAGACTTCCAGGCTTTCTAAACAGCAGCATAAAATGCTACTTTTGATACCATAGAAGGAATCTGTTAAAAAAAAAAATAAAATAAAAAAATAAAACAGGTCTATTCCAAGGGAAACCATATCTTAATTAGGAAGGTTTTTTTGTTTTGTTTTTTTTTTCCTGGAGACAGATTGACAAGGAACTTAATCTGAATATATAATGAGGTTATAGTTAAGTTGTGTTTAATCAGTCTTCCTGGAAGTGATGATTAATTTACAAAAGCATATTATTTCCTCCCTCAAAGTATTCAATTCCATCCCCAGAGGTGGTGGCCAGCATACCACCAGCCAGAAGCTGACAAATGCACGGACGAATAAAAGCAGCACTTTTTACACCCTTTATGCTTCTATTTTTTTTTATTTTTAATTTTTTTAATTTTTTTTTTAACATTTCTTCATTTTTGAGACAGAGAGAGACAGAGCATGAACGGGGGAGGGGCAGAGAGAGAGGGAGACACAGAATCGGAAGCAGGCTCCAGGCTCTGAGCCATCAGCCCAGAGCCCGACGCGGGGCTCAAACTCACGGACCGCGAGATTGTGACCTGAGCCGAAGTCGGACGCTTAACCGACTGAGCCACCAAGGCGCCCCACACCCTTTATGCTTTTAAATTGCAGTTCGTTAGATTTGTTTCTTAAAAAAAAGAAAATTCGTGGGGCGCCTGGGTGGCTCAGTCGGTTGAGCATCTGACTTTGGCTGAGGTCATGATATCATGGTTCATGAGTTCAAGCCCTGCATCGGGCTCTGTGCTGATGGCTCAGAGCCTGGAACCTGCTTCGGATTCTGTGTCTCCCTCTCTCTCTGCCCCTTCCCTGCTCACACTCTGTCTCTCTCTCAAAAAGAAGTAAAGATTAAAAAAAAAAATCGAACAGTGGTAGTGATGTTTCCTATATTATAATTGACCTTAGCGACTCTAAACTCCTCTAAGTAGGGTGAAATAGGTAATAAGTAAGAGTCACAGAGCATGAAAGCAACAGAGATTGAAATGTAGTGTTTCAAAGATATTACTCGCTTCAGAATTATACTGGCTAGACATTTCCCAGTTTGATGGGATGGTAAGAAGGCTAAGAATTGTTTGGACTGTGGCATCGCTTTATTTATTTTTTATTCCATCTTTGCACTTCCTGTTTGAGGTTTCTATTTTTCAGACTGTGTTACCCCTTCTCTCCCTGGCCCCCTAGTCAGGGACTCTGCTTCAGGTAGAGTGGGCGCTCAACCATCGGCATCTGATAAATACTGGCTCCCACTACCATGACCTCCATTTTTAGCGAGAAGACACATCTTTTCTTTGTCCTGAATCAAGGTTTCCCTCATAGGCTTTATCACCAACTATTTGACTTTGGATGAATTCCTTAACTTCTCTAGTTCTCACACTCCCACAGTACGTGATAAAGAGAAAAATATCCATATTGTGTTTGCCACACAGGAATATTTTGATGGTATGCATGAGGCAATTACGTTTTATCAGATAAAATATATTCAATATGTATCTATGCATATTTAATAAGTCAACACATGTAAGGCCTCCATTGCTCAATTCCTGGTCATGTTTACATCAAGAAATCATATTATTTATATATTCATTCAATAAATACTTCTTGAGTGCCTATCCCTTTTTTTCTAACGTTTATTTATTTTTGAGAGACTGAGCAAGGGAGGACAGAGAGAGAGAGGGACAGAGAGAATCCCAAGCGGGCTTCACACACCAGGACAGAACCTGACTCGGGGCTCAATCCCACGATCGTGAGATCATGATCTGAGCTGAAATCAAGAGTTGGACGCTCAGCCAACTGAGCCTCCCAGGCGCCCCTTGACTGCCTATTCTAATACTGGGCCTACATCAGTGAATAAAATAGACAAAAGCCTCTTCCTTCGTGGAGCTTCATGGAGAAGTCAGCTGATTAAATAGGTATATTACATAGGATGTTGGAGGTGCTAAACACTATAGAGAAAAATAAAACAATAAAAGAGAATAAAGCATGTCGAGGGAGGGTGGAAGGTGATTGATTTGTAGTTTTGAATAAGGCGAGAGAAGGTCTTGCTGAGAAGGAGACCTTGGAACAAAGACTTGAAGGAACTAGGGGGAAGGAGCAAGGAAAGTAATTGGGAGAAGTATGTTCCATGCAGAGGGAACAGCATGTGCCAGGAACAGCAAGGAGACCAAGGTGGCTAAAGCAGAGGGAGCAAGGGGGCAAGCAGCAGGAGATTAACCACTCCACATTCTTGAATGATGCCTTGGTGGCTGTAAAATTAGACTATCTTTTTTTGTTGTTTTTCATGGGCAGAGTCTTGGTAAGCATTTATCTTCTGCATGGATAGCAAGTCAGTCGTCTCAAATTCCATGCCCTCCATGGTCTTCTCATGCTTTACAGAACCTGGAAGTACTCATTAATCAAGAGCATCTGCCTGAAGGATTGGTTTTCACCCTGTTAAAGAAGCTTCCAGAGCTAATGCTCAAGACGAGGTTAAGTCTTTAATCTAAATCACACCATTCTTTGGAGAACTTCACTTCAGCTCAGGATGAGCCTTTGGCCCAATCAACACCCTAGACACACCTTACAGTCAGCCTACAAGTTCAACTCTTACCACAACACACTTAACTACAAAACTGTCTTTGGTCTTCTTTTTTCCCTCCTCGGAATTAGTTCCTGAATTAGAAGAATCCTCACCCCTACCTTTGCGCATTCGGTGTCTCAGGGCAAGTCCAAATACAACAAAATGGAAAATGCTAAATCTGTAAACCATTTCTTTGTGATTTTTGCCCAAATTTCATTATACCCTATGCATGGGGTAAAGATGCATGTATTTTTACGCCCTGCACAAACTCTTTGGGTTCCGGTGTTTTGCCACTTACTAGCTGTGCGTGACCTTGAGCAAGTGACCTAAGCTCTCTGTGCCTCAGTCACTTCAAATGAAAAAAAAAAAGGGGGACAGATGTGCCTACTTAGGGTGATTTAGGAAGTTTCAGAGAGTAAATATATATATATAGTAGCCCCCTCTGATCCACAGGAGTTATGCTCCAAGACCCCAAGGGGTGCCAGAAGCCACAGATATACCAAACCCTATCTACACCGTGATTTTTCCTACACATGCATACCCCTGATAAAGTGTAATATATAAATGAGGCACAGTGAGAAATTAACAAATGACTAATAATTAAACAGGACAACGATATGAATATACTGTCATGAAGGTTATGTGAATGTGCTCTCTCACAAAACACCTATCGCGCCGTACCCACCCTTCTTCTTGTGACGGTGTGAGATTATACGATGTGACCAGATGCAGTGCGGTGGCCAACGCAGGTGCTGTGATGTCGCATTAGGCTACTGCTGACGCTCTGACCGGGTGTCAGAAGGAAAATCACGGGCTTCCGAATTGTGGATGATCTCAGGTACCTGAAAGTGCGGAAAGGAGACCGTGGACACGGGGAACCACGGCAGTTCCTTATATTAGCGTCTGGTCTCCGGCAGACGCTATCGATATTCACGAATTGATTATTGTCATTGATTATGTTGTCGATTGCCATATTGATTGTTGTCATTGCCATCATTATTTTCTTCTTCTGGAGAATTGCTCAAAGGGCAGGGACCCATCAGGTGCTACAAAGCACCCACCTAAATTAATGGAATGGGTACATCAAAGAATGAGAAAAATTGACTGTGTCCTGTGTCTCCTATTGACGTAATAGTGATGGAGCATTGACTTAAATCATTAGTATGGATGTTCCTGCTTTCAGATAATCAATAATGGCCTCTTAAGAGGCAAAATATCTATATTCCTTTTTTTATTATTATGGAGGGGCGTGGCCTCAGAAGGTACTTCTTTTTTTTTTTTTTTTTTTTAATCCTTATTTATTTTTGAGAGAGAGACAGAGTGCGAGCAGGGGAGGGGCAGAGAGAGAGAGAGAGGGAGACACAGAATCCAAAGCAGGCTCCAGGATCCGAGCAGTCAGCACAGAGCCCAAAACGGGGCTTGAACCCATGAACTCATGAGATCATGACCTGAGCCAAAGTCAGACACTTTGCCAACTGAGCCACCCAAGTGCCCCAGAAGGCATTTCTAAGAATGGTTGTCACTTTGTAACACCCTGTGGTAATAACCACAATAGCAGCCGTGTGAAGGGTGATTGCTCAGTGTCAGACATGTTATGTATACTATTGCATTAATTTTCAGGATAATCCCAACAGGGATGTTATCACCGCCCTTATTTTACAGTTGAAGAAGCTGAAACCCAGAGAAATTCAATCACAGCTGGTGGGCGACAGAGCGGAATTCAAATCAAGAGCTCTAGTCTCCCACACCTGGCCCCTTAAATCTAGAATCTTGATTGCAAAGTTAGTTATGAAATTACCGAACAATGGTTCAGACTTTCAGTTGGAAGCCGCCCCCAGCTTCCGAGGCTGCTTCACAGCAGAGCGAGGGCAATTCACCAAGTGTTTCCAGAAAAGTGTGCAGGCTATAGCAAGTGAGTGGAAATCATAGGTCCTTGAGCTTATGATTAGGAAATTTAAATAATCTAGGGGAAGAGATCAAGGTTGAGGGAAAATATTAAGTAGAATAACGAACATTATACTCATTAAAGATTCGTATGCCCCTGCAGCGCACAGATGTTCAAAAAACAAAGAGAGTCCCTGGCAAGATCTCCTTCACAGATAGTGTAGTGTGGTTACATCCATTCCCAGCCGACACATTACTTTTCTCGGTGTGTGTGCTACAAGGAATCACGGGTAGGAATTAAGGTCTCGGGCTGAAATGAAGCCACCCAGCCGGCAGTCAAAACGAGGGACCCCGCCAGACGACCCGGTGCCGCCCGCCTCTGCCCATCAGAGATGATCTGTCTTCCTTAGAAAGTCAGCAGAATCAGAACGGATTGTTTTAAACACTTCGGCAACTTTGATGTGACATTTTTCCACGGGATCCAGTTTTGTCGCCCTGCACTTGATCGGTGTTGGCAAACCCCTTAGGTTTATTAGCAGGTGGTGTTGACAGGTTAATTACAGGAGGAAATGAGCGCACATCAGAGGCCCGGTAATCGCGCTTACTTGCAATCACCTTTCATTGTAAAGATCTGATACAGCTTGTCATTCACCTCTGGGGCTAAGGGTTTGAACAATAAGGAAGGTCCGCTCAACTCAGGCCTCTTAGCCTGGCTGGGAGTCTAGCCCTGTGTCTTTGCTAGAAGCTTGGCAAAGACTAATTTGAATGTATAAAATATTAAAGATAACCGGCACACAGCATATTCCTTTCCTGAGGCTGCTGTAACAAAGTGGCAGAAGCTGAGTGCTCAGACACCTTTTTAATTTATTCTGAGAGAGAGCGAGAGAGCAGGGGAGGGGCAGAAAGAAAGGGGGACAGGGGATCTCAAGCAGGCTCTGTACCATCAGCCCAGAGCCCGATGTGGGGCTTCAACTCATGAACTGTGAGATCATGACCTGAGTCGAAATCAGGAGTCGGACGGATGCTTAATCGGCTGAGCCGCCCAGGGGCCCCAAACCTCACACATTTACCCTCTCGCAGGTCTGGAGGCGAGAATTCTCAACTCAAGGTGTTGGCAAGGCCATGCTTCTTCTAAAAGCGTCTGTGTCCAAATTTCCATTTTTTTTGTAAGGACATCATCCATCACATTGGGTTAGGACCTACCTTGGTGACCTTATTTTAACTGGAATACCTCCGGAAAGACTCTGTGTCCAAATAAAGTCACATTCTGAGGTCCTTGAGGTTAGGACTTTAATACAGGAATTTGGGGTGAGACGCAAGTCAACCCATAACACACTGTGACTATCATGATGGCTCTAGCAGCCGACGTGGCTGAGGGAAGGAGGCAGGTACCCCACTGTATGGTCAAATGGGCTCAGGGTCGTGCAGACCTAGATACGAGTCCTGACCTGGTCACCTGTGAGATGGGGCCTTCGGGAAAATACTCGTATTAATTGCTGAAAGGTAGGTCGTAACTGAATACCTTGCAAAGTGTGATCCTTTAAAAGTACATTTATTTTATATGTGTAACAAATATGTAGTTTACAAATATTATTTTATAAAATCCTTCTAACAACCCTAGGGGGTAGATACGCTTGCCACACAGAAGGCAAACCAAAATTAAGTAACTCACCCTCAGACACACAAGTAGCGAGAGGCAGGGCCTGGCCCAAGACCTAAGGACTTAACTCGCACTCTCTCTTCTGCTTATCAACACGAGGGCGGTGGCCCCCATTCCATGCAGGAGGTCATACCCCACTTCCCCTTGCTCAACATAGTTGGCGGGCTTCCCATCTGACTCGGAGGGAAAGTCAGGGCCCTGACAGCAGCCTAGGAGGTTGTCAGAGATCTCACCCCCGCCCGCTTGTGACTCATCTGCTGTCACTTTCCCCTCATCACTTCCGCTCCTGCCAAACTACTCTTCCTGAACACTCAGGCACTCTCCGACCCAGCCCTTTGCCTTTGCCTTTCCCTCTGGCTGTAATGCTTTTCCCGATACAGCTTCTATAGGACGTGCTTGAGTCCCTTGCCCAGAAAGCACCCAACTGTATGCCTGGCCACTCTCTCTGCACCTGATACCATTTGTTTTCCTTCACGTTGCTTATGTCCACCTGACATAATATGTTTATTGCTTGTTTGCATGTTGCTTTTCTCTCTGACCGCCAGGGCTTCTGAAGAGAGAGTCTCTGCTTATTCACCGCTGTGATCCCAGAGCTTTGTGACTGGGTACATAAGTCAATGGCTTGGGTGATCACCACCAGGCTTGATCAGGCTTAATACATAACAGTGGTGATTTTTTTTTTTTTAAATGCAGAAACCAAAAGCCATTGAAAGGGGCACAGAATTGGGCTGAGAACAAAATGATTTGGGCTGGGGGAGTTCTTTTCTTAATATTGAGGAGGATGTGCAGGCACTGAAATTCACCATGCGTCAGGCTTTCCAAAATGTACTTGGGCACAGAACCTGGCATATAGGAAGCACTCAGTGGCTAGGGGTTGAGGAAGAAAGAACACGAGGAGAAAGAGCTAGAAAGGGAAGAACATGGGGGGAAGGAGAAGGGAAGGCCAGCAAAGGAGAAAGAAGGGGAAGGCAGGCAGCCTGCTCTGTGCTGGCAACGAAGACGAAAAGTCAGGGCGGGCTCACAAGAAGCCCACTGTCTGGAAACCGGGGAGGTGCCCGTGATAAAAGCTACAGCATGACAAAGCCACTCTACTTTTCTGCCGATCTGGTGGTCTGCATGGCCCTGAGTGCCTCCCTTCTTCATTTCTCCTTTATGCAGAGAAAGGATTTTCTCGGAGCCCCTGAATGCCACGTTTCTACGCCAGGGGGGCACCCAAGATCAGCAGCGAAACTCCTTAGATGTGCGGTCACGTCCGGAGGCACTTTTTGTCCTTGGTGACACAGGGCAGTTCACTCAGCCTCGTGTCAATTCGTTTTGTCACTGGCTTGCGAAAGTCGAGATAAATTATTTTCTGATGGGCTTTTTTTTTGTCTCTTCCTGCGGTTCTCAGCAAAGGGAAACAATAGCTTGCTAGTGACTCTGAGTCTCTGTCACCCCTATAATAATAAACTACCACACTGAAAGTCTAGCAGAGGCAAACTCACTCCGCGGGAAGTGCATTTTGGCTTGCAATTCCAAATGTTTAGAAGAAAAATGGGCCAAGCCCAGGTCAGAGCGTCTATGACCAATAAAAACTCTGCCAGCTGCCACCCTTCACTGGTCTGAAACAAGAGCCGGCATTTAACGGGTAATCATGCTGCAGGGATCCTTCCTTAACCCGACCCCAGCATTCTCTTGTGGAATGTCCTTATCAGCATGAAAAGTCACCGCATTCCATACAGATCTTTCTAGCACAGGGAGTGTGAAGTGAAGTTACTATATAAGGTTATGTCCAGCCGCCAAAGGGCCACTTTCAGTGACAAAGCTTCATGTCTCAGACCGTTCTTCCCCAGCCCCCAGCCCCCCACAACAAACCGAGAGCAAGAGGGAGAAACTTCTTGGATGAGATCGTTTGGAAGCTGGACCACAAAATGCAGAAATAGGCTGCTGTAATGACAGCTGACGATAATATGCATTGGACATCTGAAAATATGTGCCCTTTTTTGGCATCTGGAGAGCCAGCTCTTCGGGGTCATGGTTCACAAAGGTACATTTCACGGATTGCACAATTCAGGAATGCACATATGCACATTCATGGTAGAGATATGGGAGGGTCCCCCGATGATTACTTTGTTTTCAGAAAATTGAAAGAGGAATGAGTTCTGATTTCTAGGTAATTTTCTAGTAACTAACTTTTCTTGTGAATTCAAGGTTCACACTGTAGAGGATGGCTGGAGGGAGGGGAGAGAGACAGGCAGCATCCATTGTATTTGATGTAGGTTATGGAGCGGAATACATCTACCTTCCATGGGATATGTTTTTAAACTTAACATGACAATGCATTTGCATATTCTGGAAATGTACCAACTCCTCTGTTTACTCAACCACGCTGATCTGCCCCATTCTCTGCTGCTATGAAACGTTTGGAAAGAAAAAAAGAGGTCGGCAAAAGTGATCCAGAAATGTCCTAAATAAATTGTGGGGGATAATTAAGAGGTGACAATAATACCCACAACAATCAATAATTTTGCAATCCTGGAAATGTAGCCAGAAAATAAGAAATGCAAATGCCCTCCGAGTTATTAAATAGAATAAATCTCTCAAGACGCGGAGGAAAAGATTTTCTCTATAATATAACAGAGACGAACTTAGCATGTCTAAATCCACAGGGCTTCCATTTCCTTCGCTGCCGTGGCCTACAGCTTAGAAACTTTTGCTCAGCCCTGTACGTAGGCATGTTGCAGCAAAGATTTGCAAAAACCACTTTTACCCAACACCAACATCACCCTCGGAGATAAGAAAGTGCATACAGAAACGACTATGCTATGTTTAGGAGTTGCAGGAACGACGTGACCAGAGTCCTGTTCTCAAAGATCAACTCGACCAAGGACAAAGAAGTTACACCACCTTCCTCAGATGTCTACAGACGTCAGTCACCTTTGGACTCCAACCCCCTTCTGATTCCCCCTTTTGCTAACACAAAAGAAGCTCAAATTCCGTGCCTAGTCGAGGTGGTTCTTTGGAGCAATGGTCTGCCACCTCTTTGGTTTGTTGGCTTTCCCAATAAAATAACTTTCCTTGCCCCAACATCTTTCCTCTTGACTTATTTATTGGTCTGTTGTGGGGCAAGTCAAATGAGCTTGGGCTTGGTTACAAGAGAAGAGAATAGAAAATCAAAATCACCCCTGTCATATTTAAAGTTGTTTCAAAATCTTTTTTTGGTGCTAGGCAATACCAGAAGATATGGATTTAGATCAAAGTGCTTTTCCAAATCATAAGAATTATAGAATTATAGAAACCACTTTGGTTTCCTAAGTGTAGAGGACATGGTCTTCGGTGGAACTCATTTGGTTTTCTTCCCATTTCCTTTCATTCTCAAAGTCCGCAAAAGGTTACTTTCGTGAGCCCTCCCTCCACATGCATAATCATAAAACCAACCTCTAAACACATCGTAGAGAGGAGGCAATTAGGAAAACTGTTTTTAAAAGTAACTTCTCACCTTGGATCTACATAAGAATTATTTTCTATCTCCACAAACTAAGTTTTCTTCACGTTACCATTAGTGAAAGCAACACATGAGGAAAATTATTCCAAGAATATAGGATTCATCATGCAGGACTGGGATCAACAGAGAAGAAAAGGTGATCAGAGCAGTCTCTTAGGGAATTCTCCCCAAGTCATTGGTGAAAATAGAAATTAGGTGCATTGGAATCCAAGGCATTCATCTTGGGAGTCTCCAATATGACAGACCATGCCTTATACACATTCAAAACATATTCAATCAGTGCTGAATCTATTTAAATGAGTAGAAATGAACTTCTACTGGGGGCGGGGGGAAGCATATGCTTGGAAATATCCAGATTCAGATAAGAACATGCAAAAGCCTAGATGAGTAAACCAAGATTTACTGACCATCTGTCTACTAGATACCTACCTCTTCAAGGTATATAAATTGTAAGGCCCCCAAAGCATGATGGTCAGCTAATGTAATCAGTGGTTTGGTATTAACTTCTATGTTTATATCACTCAGTCTGAGCTAGGCATGCGTTAGGTAAGGTTGTTATGCCAAGGAATAGGAGTTTCCTGACGTGCCCATCTTATGCCAAGACATTTTTGAGGGTGTTATTAAACGATAGTAATATTATAAAGTAGAATACAGAAGTCAGAGGAATTTTTAAATAAAACAAAAAGAATTCATAGCAATTTCAGGCATGAGGCAGAGTTTGGGGGGGTTATGTGTTCATTCTCTTTGGTCCGAGGGAGTCTTTGGTAGAAAGTGTAAGAAGCGTATCTCTGGGTAACCCTTCAATGGATCTGGAACCTTCAGTAGGAATATATGCCAGATGCCTAGAAAGAGCTAGACCACATAACAGTTTTTCTAGACTCTGGGTTCTAGACTTCCTCAGAGCTCACCACCCATTTGTGTTGAATTGAGCCCACTTCATTTTTGTGGAGTCTTGGTGTTATGGACTGAACGTTTGTGTCTCTCCAAAGTTCCTATGTTGAGCCCCTAATCCCTAACGTTGAGCGTGATGGTATTTGGAGGTGAAAACTTTGGAAGGTTAGATGATGAGAACAGAGCCCTTCTGTTGGGGTTAGTGCCTTTATACTAAGAGATAAGACAGGGTTTGCTTTCCCGTTCTCTCTCCCTGCCATGAGAAGACACAACATGAAGACAGCCATCTGCAAACCAGGGAGAGGTTCTGACCGGAGCCCCGGCATGCTGGCACCCTGATCTCTGACTTCCAGCTTCCAGAACCATGAGAAACAAATTTCTGTGGTTAAGGCTGCCCAGCCTGTGGTAATTTGCTATAGCAGCCGGAACTGACTAAGACACTTGGTCTCCAACATTCTTCCCTCTTCTTCCCCATCTCATGCTTTGGCTTCAGAACTGGATTTAGAACTCTCCACCTTTGACCATCCTCCCTACTCTGTGTATATTGAAGGTCAATAGGTTCCCGTGTCTTGCCATAGTCAGTTCAGTCCCCAACCTACCTGAGAATGGTGATAAGACAGCACAGCACTGATGTAGGGAAGCAAAGGTTGGGCTCTGCACTGGCAAATCTACCAGAAGGGCCAAACGTGTCCTATATACGGATTTTATAATTTCCACTCAAATATCTTGATATAGTATGCTCAAATTGTTGTGTAATGTGGAAAAAAGCAAAACTTCTGTTAAAAAAAAAAATGGTGAGCTTATTCACCATGAAAAGGCAGGAATGTGTTTACATCGAATTTTTTTTGGATCTCTCCAAGTGCTGCTTTTAAATAGTCACTATCTTCAAATGTGCCCCTTAGGGCAGGAAGGGAACTAACATTCACAGATTTCTACCACACTGTGCCAGGAATTAAGCACCGCCTTAAGATACATACTATATTAATATGTATGCATTAATACATACTAATATACATACTATAATAATATCACCAAGGGTTATTTTTAGCACCATCTCACAGGTGAGTAAACTGAAGACCAAAAAAGACTCAAGTCCAGTTCTTTCTGGCTCCAAAGTCTGAATCCATGGTCTTTCTACATTATATTGCCTCTCAAAAGACATCATCCCTTTTTTTTTTTTTTTTTTTTCACGCCCAACACAGGCTCGAACTCACCATCCTGAGATCGAGACCTGAGATCAAGAGTCAGGTGCTAACCAACTGAGCCACCCGGACACCCCTCCAGAGACATCACTCTTAAGTTTGCTCCAGTTCCCAGGTAAGACTTAAAAGCTTAAAAAAATCAATTCTCTGCCTCTGCATCTCACGTGATGCAGAAATCCTCCTGCAGTGTCCAGACAGATTACTTAGCCTCCTTAACATTCCATAGGCTTGGGATACCTCTGTCAACAGAGAGCTCACTACCTTAAGAGACAGTCCATTCCACCATCTGGCAGCTCCAATTGGTTCTGGTAAGTTGATTCCACTCAATGTTTGTGCAAACCCATTAAGGACTACGGGCTTAGGAAACAAGAGGAATAAGGGAATGTCATTTTTTGGTGATATTTACAGCTGAATGAAGGATTTTGAATTTTTTTAAAAATTTTTTTTTAACGTTTATTTATTTTTGAGACAGAGAGAGACAGAGCATGAACGGGGGAGGGTCAGAGAGAGAGGGAGACACAGAATCTGAAACAGGCTCCAGGCTCTGAGCCATCAGCACAGAGCCCGACGCAGGGCTGGAACTCACGGACCATGAGATCATGACCTGAGCCGAAGTCGGATGCTCAACCGACTGAGCCACCCAGGCGCCCCAGGATTGTGAATTTTAAATAGATTTTTTTAATAGACTTGTTCTTTAGCTGAATTCTGTGTTCCTGAATTTTTGACAATCTTGGCATGTCTTCTCAGACCCCCCAAGACTAGGTTAGGGGTGTCTTTACATGCTTCCACAGCATCGAAGACCAGCACCCATCATAGTTCATAACGCACCAGGTGAACCCTGACATTTTAAGATCTGTCACCCGGGGCGTCTGTGAGGCGTGCAACTCTTGATCTCAGAGTCATGAGTTCAAGCCCCAGTCAGTTAAGCGCCTGACTCTTGGTTTAGGCTCAAGTCATGATCTCACAGTTTTGTGAGTTCGAGCCCCACGTCAGTCTCTGTGCTAGCAGTAAGGACCCTTTTTGGGATTCTCTCTCTCTCTCTCTCTCTCTCTCTTTCTCTCCTTGCCCCTCCCCTGCTCATGCTGTCTCTGTCTCTCTCAAATTAAATACACAGACTTTAAAAGAACAAAACAAGACAAAAAACCTTTGCCTAGGCTAGTCCAAGGTTTCAAAAAATAATAAAAAGAAGGTTGAACTAAAATCTCTGTCACTCTTCCATTTTACTACAACCATCCTTGAATGCAAAGAGCTGAGTTTCATTCTTTTTTGTCTAGGACCTAGCCCCATCTGGCAGATAGTAGGGGTCAAAAAAAAAAAAAAAAAAACACTTTTTTTGGAGGAATGAATATACCTCTTCTCTTCATGATGAAAACGGTTCCAATTTTTTTGGCAACTCCCGTTTTGAGACCACCCCCCACCCCCACCTTCTTTGGATTATCTCCAGCTCCTTAAAAAGATGGAGGCCAGTCCTGAGAAAATCACTTTCACCATGACCCATGACCTGATAAAGTGCACCGTGTTATCTCCTGCTCGGGACACCAACCTACCCTTCCAAGGCGATGGAGTTTTGCTTAGTTTCCGGCGCACTCTGTGCGGGATCCAATCATCACAGTACTCGTCGTGATGATTGTGAATTATGAGCAAGACGGATAGAGGACAAGGATGCAGCGGACGGCGTGCTTTTGGATTGGTAGGCCCCCTCCTGTGCCTTTCTATTGTACATGTTGAGGATGATCCTTTATTACTCATAACCTTTATTATTTGAACCACGAAGAAGATAGAGTAATCCGAAATGCCATGGACAATAAGTAATCATGGTTTTTGATAACTGTTACAAAGCATGAGGACTTCTTTGAGCTCAGGGACGATTTCTGGTCATCTTTGTCCTCCAGCAGCGTGACTGCCACAGGCAAAGCTATCCAGGTGTTGACCACGTCTCACAACCTCTATCGTAACATCCTGGCTGGGAACCGTCATCATCTCGCCCCTGTGTAAATACAACAACTTCTTAATTGGTCTCCTTGTTACTGCCATTCATCGGCCTCTGTGATGATTAATTTTATACGTCAAATTGGCTGGGCCACACAGTACCCGGGAAGTATTTGGGCATTTGGTCAGGCAGTATTCTAGATTTTCCGTGGAGGTAATTTTTGGATGAGATTAACATTTAAATCAGTCGACTTGGAGCAATGATGGTGGCCTTCCATAATGTGACTGGGCCTCATCTAATCAGTTGAAGGCCTTATGAGAAAGACTACCCTTCTTCAGAGAAGAGGGAATTCGGCCAGCAAACTGCTTTCATACTCAAACCTCAATTCTTTCCTACATCTCCAGCCTTCCAGCCAACTGTAGATTTTGGATTTGCCAGCCTTCACAATTGCATGAACCAATTCCTTACAATAAATCTATTGTATGTGTATAAATATCCTACTGATTCTGTTTCCCTGGAGAACCTTGACTAATATGGCCTCCAACAGTCTATCTTCAATGCAG
This sequence comes from Panthera uncia, assembly GCF_023721935.1. Taxonomy (NCBI): domain Eukaryota; kingdom Metazoa; phylum Chordata; class Mammalia; order Carnivora; family Felidae; genus Panthera; species Panthera uncia. The sequence goes on from NW_026057581.1 coordinate 15,575,502, forward strand.
CCATCAAAACAACCTTTTCAAAGCTAAGTCAGGAACTGTCTACCCTTTGCTCACAACCCTCCAGTGGATTCCTATTTTACTCCGAGAAAAAGCTATGCCTCCTACAAAAGCCTCTATGTGATTTGTCTACCTGGTACTTCTTTTTTTTTTTTTTTTAATTTTTTTTTTTAATGTTTATTTATTTTTGAGACAGAGAGAGACAGAGCATGAATGGGGGAGGGTCAGAGAGAGGGAGACACAGAATCCGAAACAGGCTCCAGGCTCTGAGCTGTCAGCACAGAGCCCGATGCGGGGCTCGAACTCACGGACCGCGAGATCATGACCTGAGCCGAAGCCGGCCGCTCAACCGACTGAGCCACCCAGGCGCCCGCTGGTACTTCTATGGTCTAATCTGCTACCCTTACCCTTGCTACTCTGCTGCAGCCACATGGCCCCCTTGCTACTCTTTGAGGTTCAGATTATTTGTACTTGCTATTGCGCTGCCTAGAATATTCTTTCCATGGAAATCTGCCTGGCTCTCTCCATCTCTCCTCACTTTCTCAAGGAATTCTTCCTTTAATCACTACTTCAAGCACACACACACCCTCCTCCAACTCTCCTTGTCCTCCTTAGGTAGACATATTTTTCTCTGCAGCACTTGTCGCCCCCTAACACATTCTATCATTTACTTCCTTCCTGCTGGCTCTCTCTTGTCACTGCTGTCATGGAGGCTGCACGAAGGCAGGGATCTTGTGTTCCCAGCCTCCTAGAGGCCTTCAGGAAATATTGAACAAACAAATGGATGAATACTTTTTGCCCTCTCTGAAAAAAAAAATTACTCTCTAAAAAAAAAAAAAAATTCTTCTGGAGTCTCCATTTTAGCAAAACAAAGCAAGACAACAAAGACCAACCGTGAACCTTTTCCAGGGTTCCATTCTCAGTCCTCAGTCCTTAGCACTCTGTCCTGGCTTCCTGGGTGACTTTGTCAAAACCCAGGGTTTCAGTCACGAGGCACGCACTGATGGCATCCATGGGCGTCATGATCTCTGGACAACCCTACACATCCCTCCCCTACACTTCATAAACATCTCAGACTCAGTGTTTCCAACAGCAAAGCCATTGTCCTTCCCCTCAACCTACCCTTCCTGGGTGTTGCTGGTAGGTGACACCTTTGTCCACCCAATTCGTTCCAGCTGGAAACCCATGTTCCCTTGTACGTCTCCCCACCTCCTCATCCCCAAATACACATTTGCATGATGCTCTTTCAATTTTACCCCCTAAATCACTCTCAAACCCATCTTTTCTTCAGAGGCCCAGTTAAGACTCTCACCAGTTTCTGTCTGTAGTACCACCTAACCCCTAATGGCCCTTCCTTCCTCTTGTCTTCTCCTTACCCACCCTGATCTTCCATGGCCGCCAGAGGCAGTCCTTCCAAAATGCAGACCAGATCTTGTCACACCCCAGCTTAAAAAACCATCCCTCGGCTCCCCACAGCATTAAGAAAGAGAGTCTGGGGCGCCCGGGTGGTTCTGTCAGTGAAGCGTCCGACTTCGGCTCAGGTCATGATCTCGAGGTTTGTGAGTTCGAGCCCCACGTCGGGCTCTGTGCTGACAGCTCAGGGCCTGGGGCCTGCTTCGGATGCTGTGTCTCCCTCTCTCTCTGCCCCTCCCCTACTCACACTCTGTTTCTCTCTCTCCGAGACTCTCTCTTAAAAAAAAATATTAAAAAAAATAATTTAAAGAAAAGTAGAATCTAAACTCTCTTATGATCCCAAGCCAACCTAGTTTGCCCCCGCAACACCCCTGACCTGTACGTTCCCCATTCCAGACAGATCGCAGGTCCCAAAGCACCGCCTCATCAGGGTTTCTTGCCTTTATTCATGCTGACGCTCCTGCCTGGAACACACATCTCCCTTTTATTTACACAGCGAACCTGTACTTAAGACTTCACCTTGAGTGACTCCCCCGTCAGGATGATTTAGAAACCCTGTCTCTGAGTGTGCACAGCATCACACATATAGTACGGCCAGCACCTGGCATCCATTACCCTGAATTGGAGCTGATTTACTTCCTCCGTCTTCCTCAATTTTACGTTTGTTTTTTTTTTTAAGGGCAAGGAATATATCTTTATGAATTTTTTATCTCTCATGCTTAGCTCAGTTCCTGGCATAGAGTAACTGTCCAGTAAATCTTATTTAAATGAACTAACTGATTATCTTGTCCGTTCCCAGCGTAGCATAAAGCTAAATAAATTGTAATTAAAGGCAATAGATGGACCGTGACACTCAGGGCAGCTTGAGAATAACTGAGAGCGAGGGCACTTCCCCCGGGAGCCTGGGGAAAGGATTCTACCATGGATAGAGTAAAGGCTCCTCCCATATCTCCACTAGGGCCATGGGTCAGAAATGGCAAGGGTGATTCAGAGCTATGATGGGGGTGGCCAGTGACAGCGGGGGAGATGGAGAGGAAGGAATGGTTTGGAGCAGGGAGTTGTGTCTGTGTGACAGAAATGACAGTTCCCATTATCAAGAAGAATAGTAGGGATATTCCAAAGTGGGGGGTGGGGGTGGGTAGAGAGAACAGGACCAGTGGCCTCAGAGAACTGGAATGTTTGCCACAGAGAATGTCTGGTTGATGCCCCAAAGACCCTTTTGGAGTAATGATAGGAATGGACAGACTCAGATTCTCTTGGTTCTTTCTTGAGAGCTAAAGAGCCAAAGATTCCTTTTAAGGTGTGCAAGGAAGGTGCGTGTATTAAGTGTCTACATAGAATGCACTTTCCAAAGGCAAATCCATTGAGCTCACATCTTGTTCTACCAGAGGAAGAAGCAGCAGAAAAGAAGAAAAGAAGTAGAAAAGGAGAAAAGAAGTAGAAAAGTATGTGTAAATGGGAGTGAAACACTAATTGTCCAAGTGGAGGAGTGGGTATAAAGTCGTGTGATCCACTAAAAATGGGGATGAGATTACCTTCTCGGAGTCACTGACCACATTTTTTAACACAGAAAGGTCAAGAACAGAGCCCTATGCCCCACGACTTCCTTTCGGCTCCACAGCAGGTCAGTAACTCCCCTTGGGAGCAGTGTCCCCACATACTTCCAAGTGGTCTGACCATCACACTGCCCTCATCACAATCCAGCCTTAGTCGCAAGACTATTACAAGCGACCTTATCAAATGACCAGCTGAAATGTGATTCCACTTTGTTTATGGCAGTGGGTTAGAACCTCTGCAAAGGCGAATGGGTAGCTATCTGGATAAGTCTCTGAACCTCTGTTTTACCCAGAAGAGCTAGGGAATTCTTCTAGGAACTTTATATATTCAGATTTGAAGGGTTTCACCGATTTTTTTTTTTTGAGGTGTATAAACCAGTTATGTATGGCATCGATCAATGTAGCCAGTTAATTAAAAAAGAAATTAGGAGAGTTTAACACAGTCTTCTTTATTGTATGTATTTTGGTTCATGATTTCCCATTCCAAGGACAACCAGTAGAGTGAAAATAACAAGACTTTGGAGCCAGATGGATGCATTCTGTGGGGAGCTTTTCTGCTTGCCAGCTATATGAACCCTAACCAAATTACTGAACTTTGAGCCTCAGTTTCCTTATCTGTAAAATGTGTATAATATAATATCCATAATATTATGTATAATAGTAATTAATTGTGTTATTACGTGGGAGGCGCCTGGCTGGTTCAGTCGGTAGAGCATGAGACTCTTGATCTCAGGGTTGTAAGTTTGAGCCCTTTGTAGGGTATAGAGATTACTTTGAAAAAAAAAAAAAAACAAAAGCCTTAAAAAAAAATTAAAAATTGTGTTATTGTATAGATTAAATTAGATGTAAGTTCTAAAAGAATCTTGGTACATCGAATTTTTTTAATTAGTCAATTGTAAAAAAAAATTTAAACTATTGACATCTCATCTGCATGTTTGGGTAGCTATACAATTCAGAATCCTCACTTCGCCATTTTGATGATCTGGATGTTTTCCCATTTCAATTATCTGGCCATTCTGTATTCTCTGTGTACTTATACTGCATATATTTACTGATATATGCCAGGCAAGAGTCTAGGCACTGAGGGTTCAGGAGTGAATGAAAGAGATTACGTCCATGCTCTCATGGAACCGATAATCTAGGAACTAAATGAGGTCAATTTTGGAACAAGTGCCGAAGACTAGCATTGATTTCATTACCCAGAAATAACATTTATCTGCAGTTAGAGATGAATGCTTATTTCTAACACCTGGATATTCTTGACCGACTTCCCTTCTATCTTGTGTCCATTTTCCTCTTGCGATGTTGTGTCCCTTTTCCAGCGTAAAGATGGTTCATCTTTATGGAAAGGACAGAAGCAAAATCGGAGATGCATAATTCCATCTTCCTTGTTCCCTCTGGTAATACTCTGCCGGGTTCTACACAGTATCTGTCCTCTGTTCTTCTTGGTGCCCTGGACAGAGTTTTCAAAGCTCCTTTGGCTTCTAACCCAGCTCACCCAAAGAAGAGTCCTGACACTTACTGGTTTCACTCCTTTACGTTTCTCCTTTGTAGCAAGTCCTTTAAAATCTGAATTTAATAATAAACATCTGAGCTCATCAGAGCCCTCCTGGCTTGTCGTATTGGTTGATGCAAAGCCAATCTCTTTACTTAATTTTGTCATGCATCCGCTCCCCCCCCTCTGTCTGTCTTGAGTCATATACCCTTTTAGGTCTCTGGCTAAAGCACTGAAATTTTGTATTGGCCTTCCTAAAATCTGAGCTCATAATGATTCTTTAGACCTGCGCCAGCCAATGTGAGCCATATATGCAACACGAATTCTCCAGATCTCCCATTTAAAAAAGAAAAGCTGAAACAGGTAAAATTAATGATATGTTTTATTTAACCTAATATATCCCAAACATTGGCATTTTAGTGTGTAATTAATAAAAAAATTGTTAAATTAAAACAATTTTTTAAAAATATTAATGAGGGGTGCCTAGGTGGTCAGTTGAGTGTCCAGCTCTTGATTTCGGCTCAGGTCATGATCTCAGGGTCTTGGGATTGAGCCCTGGATGGGGCTCTGCTCTGAACATGAAGCCTGCTTAAGAGTCTCTTTCTCTCCCTCTGCCCCTCCCCCCAACTCTCTCTGTCTCTGTCTCTCTCTCAAAAAAAAAAAAACAATATCGAGATATTTTACATTCCTGTTTTTGCATGCTAAGTCCTCAAAACCAGGCATCTGTTTTGTACTTATAGCTCATCTCAATTCAGACGAGCCCTATTTCAAGCATTCAATAGCCACATGCCCCTACTGACTACCATATTGCCCAGCATCGCTATAGACCCATCATGCTATGCATGCTTCCTCTTAATATTAAATTAATCGCTTTACATCAGTGCATTTAGTTTGTAAAAATTTAGCAAAGGCTAGAAGCCCCTTAAGAGCTACAACTGAGCCAGTCTGAAGTAGTTGGACAGTATTATCTGTTCAAATCTCATGATTTTTGCTTCCTCTGTTTCTCATAATTTGTATATTAATGTACCTGACAATATCATCTGAAATAATCATCACCTTAGTGGGGGTGTCACTAACCATTTCTGCCTCTCTCTGCTCTCCATTGTCTTTCATCTTCAGTGTCTTAGCTTATCATTAAGATAAAAATAATGGATTAATCTAGCCTTAAAAGATATCAGGAAAACAACCAAATTGGAAAATGTTTGATCTCATGAATAAGCAAATACATGCAAAATAAAAGAATGATTGAGAGCTATTTTGCCTGTTAAATTAGTGACTTATTTTTATATTTTTTTAATGTTTATTTATTTTTCAGAGAGAGAGAGAGAGAGAGAGCAAGCACCTAGGGGAGAGGCAGAGAGAGAGGGGGGGGGACAGAGAATCCAAAGTAGGCTCCTCACTGTCAGTACAGAGCCAGACATGGGGCTCAAACCCACGCACCATGAGACCTGAGCCAAAGTCTGAGGCTTAACCGACTGAGCCACCCAGGCACCTCAGTGATTTATTTTTAAATGACAGCACCTGCAGAGGATAAACCTTGTAAACTCTTTCTCACACACTATTGTTGATATTGTCACATCCTTTGAAGAAAGCCCTTTGACAGTGTGAGTCAGTGATGTTAAAAAAAATCTTCATTCCTGTATATCATCCTACAGGAAATTTGTTCTATAGGAATTGCCAGGGATATTGACCATGAATTCACATGGAATGCTTACTCCAGAATTATTTATAAAAGCAAAACGTGAAAACAACCTCAACGTCCAAATGGAAACGAGATAGGTAAATTATAGCACATTCATTGGGCAGCGTATTAAATATGGAGTGAAATTAAGCTCATGAAAACCTTCCAGCAAGAAAAATATAAGAATGGCACGTTAAGTGAAAAGCACACAGCGAAATTTTATACACATAGAAAAATCTATTAAAATCGTACGCAAGTCAAAGAAAGATACTAGAAAGTAATATTTAAAAACAAAAACAATGGGGGCACCTGGCTGGCTCAGTGTGTGAAGCATGTGTCTCCTGATCTCTGGGTGGTGAGTTCAAACCCCACATTGGATGTTGGGATTACTTAGAAACAAAATCTTAAAAAAAGATCAAAACAATGATTTATTTGGGTACTAGGATATAGATGATCTTTTCTACGCACCCATGCTCCATGTATGTATACATTTTACAAGTTATTCATACGATGTTAAGGTGCTGCAGAAGCATTCAGTTTCCAGCAGCCCAAGAAAGGGCCTGGGTCGTGTTCCTAAGGAGCTGTGAGGCCCGAGCACACAGAGTGCTTCTCGGCCTCAAGTTTCTTCTCTACAAAATGAAAGACAGAGCAAAGCGACCCTGTGAATTTTCCAGCTCGAAAAGTCTATGATTTCACAAAAGCATGGGCCAAATGAGGTGGAGTGCCAACCTGGGTCCCCGTTTTCCTGTTTTCTTTGGGGACTGGTGGACAATGGAAGATATTTCAACAAATTCAAATCCGGGTCGTTGAAATAACAGACCTAAACGTGTGTGTACATCAGCTTGTGTCTTCCTTTCCTCCCGCAGGAACAGTTAGCTGAGAATCACACTTGAGAACAACATTTCTTGGGGGTGTTTTAAGACTACTGCCAGCGTTATGCATCCATCTAGTGGTTTCTATGATTACGTGTTTCTGCGCTCTTTTTTTTCTGATTGGGTTATCAAAGCGCGGACATTGTCAGGACGATACGTAGAAGTTCTGTGTACAAAACGGTAAAAAAAAAAATACCGGGCGTCATGAGTTTTAAATACTAAAAATAGGGGCCATGTTTGACTACCAATTCGCAAGGGCTTGATTCTGTGGAGTTGTAACACAAATTTGGGTTTTCACGCATGACTTAATTTATTCAAGAGATGGTTCCGTTCCAACCAATTTCGAATGTCCTGGGTGTCCGCCGACTAAAAAATAAAATAGGAATGTTACCTCGAGGAGTTTACAATTTGAGGAGGGGTGTAGAAGGACACTAACGAAGCCAACAAATAGATAAACAAAAAACATCTATGATAAGTGTGAATAGAAGGTGTTAGGTGCCGCAAAAAGACTACTAAAAAAGGACTCTCCTTTTTTTTCTGAAGTTTTTATTTAAATTCTATTAGTTAACACACGGCGTGGTGTTACTTCCAAGCGCACCATGTAAGTGATTTGACATTTCCATACGGCACCTGGTGCTCATCACGCCAAGTGCCCTCCTCCCTCTCGGGCCCCTGTTTCACCCACCCCCCACCCCTCCTCCCTGGTCACCATCAGTTTGTTTTCTAGAGCTAAGAATGTCTTTCTCGGTTTGCCCCTTCCGCTCTCATTTTTTTTCCCTTTGCTCACTTGTTTTGCTTCTTAAATTCCACGTAGGAGTGAAATCATATGGTATCTTCCCTTCTCTGACTTACTTGGCTTCGGATAATACTCTCTAGTCGATCCGTGTCGTGGCAAATGGCAAGATTTCATCCTTTTTGTGGCTGAGCGATATTCTATTTTACATATATATTTATATGCATATGTATTTAGATATGTATGTGTATGTGTGTATACGTGTGTGTGTGTGTGTGTGTGTGTATATACACCACATCTTCTTAATCCACACATCAGATTACGGACATTGGGGCTGCTTCCCCATCTTGGCTATTGTACATAATGTTATAAGGAACATAGGGATACTTATATCTTTTTGAGTTAGTGTTCTCATATTCTTTGGGTAAATGTCCAGTAGTGTAATTGCTGGATCATAGGATAGTTCTGGTTTTAACTTTTTGAAGAACATCCATACTGTCTTCCAGCGTGGCTGCACCGGTTTACATTCAGTGCAAGAAGGTTCCTTTTTTTTTCTCCACGTCCTCACCGACACCTGCTGTTTCTTGTGTTGCTGATTTTAGCCATTCTGACGGGTGTGAGGTGATAACTCATGGTAGTTTTGATTTGTATTTCCCTGACGATCAGTGATGATGAGCATCTTCCCATATGTGTGTTGGTCGTCTGTATGTCTTCTTCGGAAAAATGTCTATTCACGGCTTCTGCCCATTTTTAATTGGATCATTCGTTTTTTGGGGTATTGAGTTGTATAAGTTCTTTATATATTTTGGATACTAACCCTTCAATGGATATGTCATTTGTAAATACGTTCTTTCATTCAGTAGGTTGTCTTTTAGTTTTCTTGATTGTTTCCTTTGCTGCACAGAAACCTTTTATTTTGATGTAGTTTAAACGGTTTATTTTTGCTTTTGTTTCCCTTGCCTCAGGAGACACATCTAGAAAGAAGTTTCTATGGACCATGTCAAAGAGCTTACTGCCTATGCTCTTCTCTAGGATTTTTATGGTTTCAGGAAAAGGACCCTAGTTTAGACTGCACGGTTAGGTGGTGCTCTCTCTGAATAAATGACCACCATTACTGAGAGAATGAGGGAGAGAGGGAGCCAGCCAGATAGAGGTGGCAGAAAAGATCCACAGACAGAAAGCAAGCAAGCACAGACACTCCTAGGGGCGATAACTGACTTTGTTATCTCCCAAATAAGCCATCACTTCTTTAACGATAAAAAAAACTCATGTATTAGAATATAGTAAAAGTAGATTCAATATATATTTTGGTCTGTTTTTACGCTCCATCGTCTTGCTCACTTATAGGGATATATATTTGCCAATAATAACATATTTTAATTATTCTTAATAATATTTGGCAGGGATAGGCACCTCTCATTATTCTTTCTTCAGAATCTACTTGGTTATTTTTCCACTACACTTAAAATTAGTTCATACAACTGCAAAAGTAATTTCCTCTGGTGTTTCTATTGAGATCCCATCAAACTTATGATTTAATTTTGAGGAAATTGAACTTTACACTATCGAATCATCCTACCCACGAATACAGTACATCTCTCCATTCGGACAGGTATTGTTTTTAATTATTCAGTAGTATTTGAAAGATTTCTTTATAAAGATCTACTACATTTCTTATTCTCTTTATTTCTTGCAATTTTACAGGCATTAAAGTGATTTTTCTAATAGATTTTCTAACTGATTTCTTGTATAAGTAGTTAATTGATTTTAATATGAACTTCATAGCTTATGTAAGTTCATTTATTGTTTTTAGGGTTTCCAGAGAGACAAATCATAGAATCTATAAATGTCAATATGTTTCCTTCATCTCCTCCTAGTTTTTACTTCTCATTTCTTTTTTCTGCCTAAATGTACTTATTCTTCAGAATAGCATTAAACAATGGTGATGATTCTGGACACTCATATGTTTGTGTCGAACGTATCTATCTAAGGGCATCTGGCTGGCTCAGTCCATACAGCAGGTGGCTCTTGATATCAAGACTGTAAGGTTCAAACCCCCACCTTGGGTATAAAGATTACTTAGCCAATACCGTCATAGAATGTAGGAAAATGACACGGTGAATTTTCATGTTGGTAACACTGTGGTAAAATTTGGAGCTATCCCTGGTACAAACCCCACTTGGTTGTGGTTTGTATTCTTTAAAGATGGACCTTGACCTTATTAACTACTATTTTATTTATGACTTTTTTTTAAGTGTATTCATTTTTGAGAGAGAGAGAGAGAGAGAGCATGAGTGGGCGAGGGGCAGAGAGAGAGAGACAGAGGATCTGAAGCAGGTTCTGCACTGACAGAAGGGAGCTCATGTGGGACTCAAAACCACAAACTGTGAGATCATGACCTGAGCCACAGTTGGACGCTTACCTGGCTGAGCCACCCAGACGCCCCTTATTTATGACTTTCATCTTGCTTTCATAAGGTATATCTGTTATCAGTGATAAGCTAGTTTCAAAAAACAGACAAAAAAGTTTTTCCTCAATGCTATGAAATAGTTTAATGATGTGAAAATTGTATGTCCTCCAAATTTTGGTAGAATTCAACTCCAAAACTAACGGGGCTTGAAACATTTTTGTTGGAAAGCTGACTCGTTAACAACTTCGAAAGGTTTTAACCTGTGGTAATCGGCCTGTCTTCATTTTCTAACATTCCTAGGATCAGTCTTGGTGGTTGTGTTATTATAGAAAATAATCAATTTATCCAGACTTCTAAATTTATTTTCACAGAGTGAGACAAAACTTTTATGTATCAATTTCTGTACTATTTGTGGTTATTTCTCACTATCAGTTTTTTTGCATGTGTATTCCTTCTTTTATAGATAGCGGTTTTTTTTCTCTTTCAAAAGGCTAGTTTTTCGTTCATTTTTTCCATGACATTGCTGTTTTCTAATTGACTGATTTCCACTTTCACCTTTGTAACTTCTCTATATTGTTTCCTGCTGGTTTGTACTATTTTTCTAATTTCTTGAGGTTAAGTAGAATTGTTGTGTGCTTAACAGATTTATCATTATCGCGTAAGCTTGGAGAACTTTCTTTAATATTTTCTGTTAAGCACTAGTGACATAATGCTCTCCACTTTTAACTGAAAATGTCTTAAACTTTATTCTTGAAGTATAATTTTTCTGGATACAGAATTCCAGGTTGAAAATTTTCTTCTTTCAACTCTTTAAAGATGCCAGTTCTTGGGGCATCTGGGTGGCTCAGACGGTTAAGTGGTCAACTTTGGCTCAGGTCATGACCTCACAGTTTGTGAGTTCCAGCCCCGCTTCGGGCCCTGTGTTGACAGCTCTGAGCCTGGAGCTTGCTTCAGATTCTCTCTCTCTCTCTCTCTCTCTCTCTCTCTCTGCCCCTCTCCCACTTGCTTGCTCTTTGTCTCTCAAAAAAATGAATAAATGTTAAAAAGATTCAAAAAATATAGATGCCAGTTTTTGGTAGGCTGTCTCATACTGTTTTTAATGAGAAGTTAATAGTCATTCTTACCTTTGGAAACATTTCAGCCATTATAATGTTTCTGATTTTTTTCTCTACCTTCAACTCTCTCTATGTTCTTCTGTGGCTCTAGTTATACATATGTTTTATGCTTGATATGTCTCATGGGTCACTTCATTTGTAAATCTTTTTCTGTGTTCAAATTTAGATTTTCTGTTCCCCTCCATTAAACTTACTGTTCCCTCCTGTATTTTCCTATCTGCTGTTCAACTCACCTAGTGAATATCTCATTTCCGATTTGTTTTTCGTTCCAGATTTTCCATGAATTAAATTTTTATGGTTTTGATTTCTCTGCTGAAATTTCCTCTCTCTTCCCTCAGTGTGTTTATGCTTTCCTTTTAATCCTCAAACCGATTTATAATACTCTTTGGAAGTTTTTATTCATAATTCCACCATCTGAGTCATCTCAGATCTGTTCCTGTTGACTTGTTTTGCTCCTGGTTATGGGTCACATTTTCTTGCTTCTTTGTATGTCTAGTGACCCTGTATTGCACGTTCGATAATGAAGCCGCTATGCTGCATAGAGTCCGGATTGTGTTTCATCCCTTTAAATAACGTTGAGCTTTATTCTGACAGGCAGTTAATTGACTGATGAATGAACATGACTTTGGCTTCACTAAGATGGCTCTAGCATGGCACTTACTCTATGGTTAGTCTAGCCCTACTGTGTGTGTTTTTTAAAACGATCCAATGATTTTAGTACATTTATAGAATGTGTCACCACCACCACAGTCCAATTTAAGAACATTTCCATCATCCCCACATGCTCCTTTGTGCCATTTACAGTTAATTAAAGTTTCTATCTTCAGTCCTAGGCAGACACTGACCTGCTTTCTGACTATAAATTTGCCTTTTCTAGACATTGCATATAAATCCAATGGTTTTTGTATCTGGCATCTTTCACTTAGCGTATTTTTAGCTTCGGACATTTTATAGCGTGCATCAACAATTCGTTCCTTTTAATTGCTGAATGCACCATTTCCCTGTATCCATTTAGGCTTATTCAATCACCAACTGATGGACATTTAGATTCTTTTTTTTTTTTTTTTTTTTATTTTTTTTTGCTATTATAAATAATGCTGCTGTGAACACTCATGTACAAGTCTTTATGAAGACCTATGTCTTTACTGGTCTTGGGTAGATTTCTAGAAGTGGATTTGCTAGGTTGAATGGTAAATTTACGTTTAACCCTTTAAGAAACTGCCAAAATGTTACCTGAAGTAGCTGTACCATTTTCATTCCCACAAGAATACATGAGGTTTCCTGGTTCTCCACATCTTCGTCAACACTTAGTAGTATCTGACTTCTTACCACAGTCGTTTCAGCGTGTATGTAGTGCTAGGTCACTATTGTTTTTTGGTTTTGTTTGGTTTTCTTAATGTTTATTTATTTTGAGAAAGAGAGAGTGAGCAGGGGAGGGGAAGAGAGAGAGGGAGACACAGAATCTGAAGCAGACTCCAGGCTCCGAGCCATCAGCACAGAGCCCGATGCGGGGCTCGAATCCATGAACCGCGAGATCATGACCCAAGCCAGAGTCGGAAGCCCAACCGACTGAGCCACCCAGGCGTCCCTAGATCGCTATTGTTTTAACCCACATTCCCCTAACTGCTAATGATAGTGAGCAAATTTCCATGTACTTATTAGTCATTCATCTATCTTTGTAAAATAAAATGTGCATTCGAACATTATGCTCACTCTTTAGTTCAGTTGTTAGCCCTACTTTTTTTTTTTTTTTAGTTATTATTTTAATTCCAGTTAGTTAACATACAGTGTAATATTAGTTTCAGGTGGACCGTATAGTGATTCAACACTTCCATACAACACCTGGGGCTCGTCATGATCTCCCTCACCTAGTTAACCTCATAACCCCAAACTCCTACCCTCTGGGAACCAAAAGCTTGTTCTATAAAGTTATGAGTCTGTTTCTTGGTTTGTCTCTTTCTCTCTCTTTCTCCCTTTTTCATTTCCTCCCTTTGCTCATTTGTTCTGGTTCTTAAATTCCACGTATGAGTGAAATCATATAGTATTTGTCTTGCTCAGACTTATTTCACTTAGCATCATACTCTCTAGCCCCACAAATTACAGCTGTCTTAGAAGCCCTGATCTCTTGACATCTGTTTCCTCCACTAAGCAAAACCACTGCTCTCAATCTGGGTTAACTTCCTTGTCCTATAGTTTGGAAAGTGCCCCAGGCAGAAAGCTGAAGTGAATAGAGGAGATATCTACATTCATGTGTTTTCCTTCTTTTAAGAACAGAAGACCTGCCTGGTATATGGTCTGACGTCTGAAAACAGCTAGCTCATATCTTTTGTCTTTTAGGTAGTTAAATCCAATAGCTGTTATATGGTCATGTCCATAACCAAAAGTTCCATCTTTATTTAAGAATGTTTATGTATTTATTTTGGGGAGGGGAGGGGCAGAGAGAGGGAGAATCCCAAGCAGGTTCCTTGCTGTCAGTGGGGAGCCTGACGTGGGGCTCAATCTCACAAACGGTGAGATCACACCGTGAGCCCAGATCAAGAGTTGGATGCTTAACGGACTGAGTCACCAGGCACCCCAGAAGTTGCTTGTTTTTTAACACCCAAATGGTTATCTCAGAAATTTTACTTTAAATGTACGTGTGTGTGTTTATTTATTTAAACTATTTATTTATTTAATAAATATTTATTTATTAAATATTTATTTATATAAATAATTTATTTAATAATTTATTTAATAAATAAACTATTTTATTTATTTAAATTATTTATTTATTTAAACACACCTTAAACTAGTCTGAAGTTTTATAAAAACATTTTGAAGACCTCAACTGCTTTTCATTTTCAAACAAATAACGCTTTCTCCTGGGGAGATTTTTAATGTTTCCATAAAACAATAATACATGTCATTTTCCAGCTGAAGTTTTCACTGTTCTGGGACAACTAAGTAATGACTTACAAAAGCTTGGGTTTTTTTTAGGTGAAGTTTAAACTTATGAATCTGGATTGTTTTTGTTTTGTTTTCTATTCTGCTTCATAGAAACAGAAAATGCACGCTAAAAAAAAAAAAAAACCTCTCTCTGAGAAAGCAGATTGATGCACAAAAGGGCTGCAGTTCACATTTAAGAGGCTATTAAAAAGGAAAATAGAAGAAACCATCAGTAGCCTCATTGATCTAATCATAATGAAATTAAAATGTAAATATAGTCTGCCAGAATGGGATTATTTGTGAATGCCACATTAACAGATGGCAATGACTACAGATCAAAATACACTTCGTGTGCGGGTCTGGAATAGTGGAATGCAGAGAAGTGTGTTTGAGTCTGTACTTAGTGCGATGGATAAGGACATTTTTTTTTTTTTTTAACGTTTGTGCCAGATGTCACTACAGGGATTCATATCTAAACATTTTGCAGCTAACGTCCTAGAAAATCCCAGATCAGCCCACAAAGTGGAGACAAGTCAGTCAAATTCTCCATACAAAGGCTTTGAGAGATTCCAAATCAGGATCTCGGCTAAAAAGACTTTGCCTATCCTCTCTTCTTTTTTTTTTTTTTTTTTAACGTTTTTTATTTATTTTTGGGACAGAGAGAGACAGAGCATGAACGGGGGAGGGGCAGAGAGAGAGGGAGACACAGAATCGGAAACAGGCTCCAGGCTCCGAGCCATCAGCCCAGAGCCTGACGCGGGGCTCGAACTCACGGACCGCGAGATCGTGACCTGGCTGAAGTCGGACGCCTAACCGACTGCGCCACCCAGGCGCCCCGCCTATCCTCTCTTGAAGCCAAACAAGAAAGACAATTCTTGTCATTTCAACTGTCTGCAAGAAAAAATGACCTGATGGAATCCTAACTGTCCCATTTACATTCTGACAAATAACTCACCCTACCCACAAAGACTAGATATCTATGTATGTATCCATTTTATTTATCATCTATCCGTCAATGCGTTCATATCAATAACATGATTTACTCTAGCATTTCTGCCACTGTAATTTGTTAAAGCCGTTTGAGTTAATAACTTGAAATTCTTTATCCTTTATTTTTGTTAGTGATTTATATTTCAAACTTTTTTCATTCACATGGAAAAATATAAGCATAGATTCTACCCTTTGTTTCGTATCTCTAATCTCAAAGGGCGGGACAAAATTATTAAGATACAGTTAGTTTCGATTCATATCCCTATATAGGAAATGTGTACTGTAATATAATTTTGAGTAGTGGCGACTAGACAGGGTCCAAAAATGAGTTGAAATCACTGTCCAATGATTAAATGATCATATCTTGTAAATGTGAAACATGATGAAAGGTGGCAAAAAAGATTAGGAATCAGGAAATCTGAATTCTAATCCAAGCAGGACAAGATTAAATTAAGTGATTAAATCTTCGTTATCTCCATTATGCTTTTCATCTAAAACTAAGGGCTTTTATCGGAAAGATCACTGTGGAACACATCTCCAAGAACTTCATTTTATGGCTTGCAACCCAGACGTTTGCACAGAATATTTAATAAGCACAAGAGGGTGCCGAAGCCAGCCCCGGAAGAGCCACACCTTTCAATACGCCTTTCCTTCTCTCTCTTTCCCTCATTCTTTTTTCTCAGTGTGCTTTCTGAGCACGTAATGTATCTGATTGCTCCTGCAGAGGGCATTAAGATCAGTTCAAACCACAGCTTTGTCTTACCATTATTTATGAATCCACTAATTCTCAAGTTTTTCTGCTTTCCACAATGATTACAACTAGACTTGGTAGGCTTGTAACATTTCTTGTGTTTTCCTTTGGTTTAAAACTTGTCTGGAATTTTTTAAAAAAAACATTTCTCTTAGCTGTTCTTGTTGAAAGCACATTTTCTTTGTAATACATAAATCTTCCCTATTTGATGCTGGGGACAGTTACTATATATATATATATATATATACACACACACACACACACACACACACATATATATATACACACACATTTAATATAATATAATATAATATAATATAATATAATATAATATAATAGATAATATTATATTGCAGTTTGGTCTCTAGCATGATTCTTGTATCTCCACTTTCAAAAAATCAGATGATGCACACCCTTTCCTGAGTTACTCGGGAGGGTCACCATTTGAGCTGACACCACATCCCTGCAGGAAGCATTCACACAGTGTCACTCTCATTAGTAATCGCATAGAGTTTCTAATATTAGTAATGACATCTTCGTGTACAGCACTGTTTCGTTAGATGATTCTAATACACGTCTTCACTGACTCTGCCTCTCAAAGCTCTTCTGAAGGGGGCATGGCGGGCACTCCTCTTTAAGGAGAAAGAAAAGGAAGATCAAAGAGAGTGAACCACAGCGACTACAAGTAATGGGATTGAGGGGAGAACCCACGTTCTACAGCCCCTGGTTCAGGACTCAGTCCAGGGGGCCATCTTGCCTCTCTGAAGAAACAGCCATTTCCTTCAGCCCTGAATGACAGTGAAAATCTCACTGGACATCTCCATGAAAATACCTTGTTTCATATTAACTCACACGCGATCAGAACTCTTGCTCCTAGTTGGAAGAATGATAGATCTCAGAGTTGCCAATGATCTGCTAGCCTTCTGATTGGTATACTGATTGTGCTGTCTTTTTACTTCACATCCCTGAGGCGTGATGTGAGGAAGCCATTTCAGAGAGTGACATATATATATATATATATATGTATGTATGTATATGTACATATATATGTACATATGTGTGTGTGTGTGTATATATTCTTTTGGCTTTTATTATTATTTTTTATTTACATAAAAGGCAAATTTCAAAGAATGGGGGGGGAATGGTATTCCAATGTGATCCGATTTCCCTTTGACTTCCCTCCATGATGAGTTCTTAAAAACAGATGTCCAAATTTCCAAATACCTGCTTTAATCTGCATTTGACATTGTTTTTCTCTTTTGCATGGTTTCCGATTGTTAATACAGGAAGTGCTTGAGTTTGGGGCCCCATGTATGGGCTAATTCCCAAATCTTAAGGAGTTGGGAATAAATGACAAAATAATTGGATTATTATTCTGGGAATAATAACATGGGGATTATTATCTGGGGAATCAAGTTTTGGGAGAAGAGCTGTGAGGTATTCCATCGTTTCTATGTCTTGGTTTTCAATCTCGATCATAATCTCAGTCTTTTGGCAGGTAAAAAAGCAGCTTTTCTTTTTGCCAGGCTGTCTGGCAAAATACGTTATCGTTATCCAAAGAGAAGAAAAGGATTTTAAGGTGAGTCATCAAGATGTGAGCTCCCATGTTTTATGATATGAGAGGAACCAAATCTGCACTTTGACAAATATAAGCTCTTACCTTAACACACTGGGGTTAGCACAACGGCATCCAAAATAATATTCACATTTTCACATATTGACTTTAGTGAGGGAGTGCTTTGGCATTGGGGTATATTTTTGTTGGCTCGAGAATCTTCTGGAAGTCCCCAAATACTTTCTTTTGGATTACCTCAGTTCTTTTCTGCAATAACAGATTGGAGAAAGCTCACAAGCCAAGCTAAACATATGTACAATCAGAATCATAAAGTGGTCCGTACATTTGGAGTATCGGCTAGTACCCTGACATATCTTTGTTGGCCAGTGAATCTCACCAAACTGCCATCATCGCTTTTACTGATGTGTAGCCAATGGAGTCATATGTTGTTTGCACCTATATGTGATATAGTCTTTATTTGGGATTAAATAGCATTTACAAGAAGAAGGAGAGATGGAGAAGGAGGAGGAGGAGGAGGAGGAGGGAAAGAGGAGAGAGGGGGAGAAAGGAGGAAGAGGAAAAGAAGAAGCTTTGTTGCAAATGAAAACAAAGATATGTTCATGTATTTGATTATTAATCTCTTATGTAAATTTCCGACATTGTGGAGGAAGATCTGAAGTAATTGAGAAGGAAAAGAATGTGAGAACGCTTCCATTAGACTTAAGCCCAGAGTGTGGCCTCGCACTGTTTCATATTAGAAAATGGAAATTGTCATGGATGGAAATTATATGGTTGTTTATGAAGTACAGGAAACACTGAAGGTCTTTCTCATGTCTTCATATTAAAACATTTATTTATAATTATTTGTTAAGAAATTTAAAGAACCATAGTCATCTGGAGAAGCTGACAATTAGAGCAAATCTGTAGGTGATTATTAAATACCTAGCACAAACAGAGACATTTTTCTCTCTGAAAATATTGAGCGCTTATAATTATAGTTTACAAGAATAAAAGCCTCTTTCTTCTTTGTAGATGAAGATTCAAGTTTGTGAATCACTGCAAGTGTATATGCCAAGAGAATAACTGAATTTATCTTAATTTTAAACACATATGTTCAGCTTATCCAATGGTGGCCTGGTAGCTGGGAGAGAATTTTGATAAAGAACAAGGGAGATAAATATGCATTGAAATAGGCTCAATTTTTCTGGGACCTTGGACAAATATTTATCCATTTTAAGCCTCAGTTTCCTTAACTGAAGAAGTATGCAAACCCCATGGTGCTTAAAAAAAAAAAAAAAGAAAAATGAAAAAAAAAAACATGTAAAGTGTAAAACATGTAAAGTGCCTTGCACACAGTACTTTTCATTTTAATATTTATTTATTATTTCAAAAATGCTATTCAATAATTTGAATGTATATTGGTGTTGATATAAAACTTACTGAACGTCTACATGTTCAATTTCATAGAAATTTCCAGTCCTTTTAAAGAAAATTCATGTGATATCTTTTGAGCTTTCTTTTTTTTTTTAATTTTATTTTTAAATGTTTTTAAACTTGTTTTTTTAACATTTATTTATGAGAGACAGAGAGAGAGCGCATAAGCGGGAGAGGAGCAAAGACAGAGGAAGACACAGAATTCGAAACAGGCTCCAGGCTCTGAGCTGTCAGCACAGAGCCCGATGCGGAGCTCGAACCCACAAACCATGAGATCGTGACCTGAGCAGAAGTCAGGTGCTTAACCAACTGAGACACCCAGGCGCCCCTATTGAGCTTTCTGTTTTGTCTTTAATCTTAATTTTTATTCTATTACATAACGTGGACAAAAATATTTTTTCCTTGGAAGTATTAAAACATTACTTGTACGTGACCACTGTTCTGAGAAAAAGCTAACATCCTTTCTAAATTTCTATTTAAATTTTGGTTTTGTTCACTTGTGTTGCAAGAATACATTTCCTCTTTCTAAAGCATTAAAACATTGCTTGTTAGCAACGCTGTTAAGGGAGGCACTCAATCATCACCATGGTGGGACAAGAATAACAGTAACATTAAAAGCAGCAACACGAGTAATGCTGACCTGGCTGCCCCATCCTTTCCAGACTTACTCCTCCAGAGGATGTGAAAGAAAGATGTGTTACCTACGTGGTGGGGACAGCATTGGTCCACATTTTTAAGTCAAGTGGAGCCCGTCTCTTAAAAGGTTACGAGATTGAGGAACCGGTCTTTTAACTCCCTTCTCTGGCTCTGACCATTATGAGGTTATGAAGAACTAAACTCTCTTGCAGAATGTCCCCAAGGCTTGGACTGAAAGGGAGAGGGGACACGCAGGGGGTAAAAGTGATGGGAGCAAGACCTCAGCAAGCCTGTTTGCTTGTGGACCTAAGCCATCGGCTCCGTTATAGCCTTCATCCATCATAAAACTGACATTTTTGTCCCTGTCTACATATTAATTTGTTCTTGACTTGCTGGGCCCATAAAACCCGATGAATGCCCACCCCCCAATGCCTTTGCCATGATCCCCAGCTCTTCAGCTATGAGTTGTATCATTCCATGACTTTTCTTGTGCTTCTACGTAAAGACACATGACTCCAGGGGTGCCTGGGTGGCTCAGTCGGTTAAGTGTCTGACTTCAGCTCAGGTCATGATCTCATGGTTTATGAGCTCAAGCCCCACGTCACGCTCTGTGCGGACAGCTCAGAGCCTGGAGCCTGCTTCAGATTCTGTGTCTCCCTCTCTCTCTGCCTCTCCCTCTCTCTCTCTCAAAAATAAACAAACATTTTTTTTTTTTTTAAAGACATGTGACTCCAAACATCTGTACTCCGTTTGGTTATATCTTTTTATATTTTACATATAAACCGTACCTATTATATGAGTTTTCCTGCTACTGGTTACTTTTATCTCAAGCTAGGCCCTGGAGATCTATCCCTCTGTTTAATACTTTCCTTTTTAATCATGCTTAGCATTTCAGAGAAGGAATATGCCCTGGTTTATTCAGCATTATTCCATCGAAGGAGAGTTAGGTTTTTTATAATTTCTCAACATAGAAAAAAAACCCCAAACAATCACACATTATTTTGGTTCCCGTTTGTCTGTGTTTCTCTCTGTGTTCCTCCGTATTGAGCATTGATACAGAGAGGGAGGGACACAGACTGCATTTTGGGTTTTAGTGAAAACTGCTAAATTGTTCTTCTCAATGGCTGCATCAACTCAGACCTCGCCAGCCGTGTCTAAAAACAGCTATTGGCTGTCTCCGTAACCCTATCCACACTCGATGCCATTAGGTTTTTAATATCTATGTACCTAGGGAAAAAAAAAATCTGATTTTAATTTTCCTTTTCTCATTTTTGTTGAAGGTAGACATTTGTAATATATGCGTTGGCCATTTGTATTTTTTCTGTGAGTTTCTTAGTCTTACCTTTTGAACATTCTCCTACTAGGTCTTTTGACTTTTTTTCCTTACCGGCTTATAAAATATTTTAAATATGTTTTGGGTGAGTATCTTTTGTGAGATATCTAAGGCAAATCCGTTCCCCAGCTGAGTTGTCTTTCTTAACATTTTAATGTTTTTATGTTGAACCAAAGTTTGGCATTTTGATGAACTTGAATTTTTAGTTCTTGCTTCTTACCTAAAAAAAAGGCTTTTTCTATCTCAGTGTCATAAAGATAATACCTTATATTTTTCCTAGTAAATTTACAATTTTCCTTTTTATAGTAATACTTTGAAATGCCAGCTTAAACATTTGAAGTCCCCAAAACATAAACTCAAAGAATTAAATTCTTTCAAACACTGTTTATAAAATAAGCAAATTCTTTAAAAACATTCCAAGCATAACTTTTATAATCTAATCCTCTCAGGTACTCTGAATACTGCGCTGGGAGGCAAAAACAAAAACAAATAACCCTGAGTATAAAAATTCTCCTTATCATTTAGCCAGCTCATTAGAGGTCAAGAGTGAAGATCAGAGCATAAAGCAATGTTTGACTGTCAGCCCATTGTCTTCCGGTTTCTTTCCAACTTAGGTTTCCCCAAAGTAAAACCAACAGGTAAAATTGTCATATAAGAATGAGGCAACCTTGATTGAATACTTATTATAGGCTAGGCAGGTTCATTACTAAATACCCTAATGAGATGTCATTAGATCTTCATGCCGATTTCTGAGTTTGGGATTATTTTTATCCCCATTTTTAGATCAGGAACTTGAAGTACAGGGAGGGTCAATGACCTATTCGAGAAAGCTTGTAAGCAGAGGAGGAAGGAAGTAATCTCAGGAACTGTCCTGGGAGCCTGCGTTGGTAGCCAGTGGCCATTTTGTATCTTTCCTTTATTTTTTTTTAAGTTTATTTATTTATTTTGAGAGAGACAGAGAGAGGGAGAATCTCAAGCAGGCTCTACACTGTCAGCCCAGAGCCCGATGCAGGGCTGGGCTTGAACTCACGGAACTGTGAGATCATGATGTGAGCCGAAGTCAAGAGTTGGACACTCTAATGACTGGGCCTCCCGTGTGCCGCCACCCCCCGCCCCCGACTTTTTATCTCCCTAAAAGGATGTAGAGTATTTACCCTCTTGGGACATCATTTTCCTCATCGATTAAATGAGAAGATTGGAGGAGCTTTTTATATCTAAATTCAGTGATTCTTACAAGCACACCCAAGACTCAAAATAATAAAGTGACCTAGAATCAAACCAGATCAACTATTTCCAATCACTGCTTCAACTGTGTAATTTGGATGTCCTCCTGTCCAATTGGGTGTGACCTTGAAGTTGCCAGGCAGTGAGAGCAGCCCCAGTTCGGGCACAACCGGAGATGCTGAGAGGCACCAGCCTAATTCTGCTGGGTGGGGCTTCTCTCAGCAACCCGAGGTTTAGTGATTCTCTAACACAGGTCTCTGGGCAGGCCTGGGCTCTGTGGAGATTCCGGCTGTGATCTTCCCTAAAGAAAACTCTCTGTGCCTCACTTCCTGCTAGATTCCACCAAGAAAAAAGGCAAGCACGGAACAGCCTCAGAAATATGTACCTTTCCTTGAGTGGTGTACTTTCCATTTGCAAATATCACACAGCTCTTTTTGCCAGCCAGCCGACAGCCCATCTTCCTGGGGATGAACAAGAACAACTTCACTTTTTCAAACTTGGAGACAGAAGAGTTCCCGTAAGCTGTCAGCAATAACCTGTTCGGCTTATTCATTTTCCTTCTGCCTTGTCTGGTTTTCCGGCAAAGCAACAACGTTAGAAAACATTGTAAACGTGGGGCGGCATTTACAAAAGGGCGCGGGTGGGTTTTAGCGGAGTCGCAGACAAAGATCTGACCGTGGTCTTGCGCAGGGAAGGTGCTTGTAAGTATTTGCTGGATGACTGTTGGCATCTGCCCCGTTGCAAAGCATCCCAACTCACTTAAAAACTCGAGTCATCAGTGCTAACATTTATTCAGATGTTTCTATGCACCAGGAATTGTTAATTTCTGCGTACTTGCTATATTTTTAACTGAGATATAACTGACAAATAACATTGTGTACGTTTAAGGCGTGCGCTGTGTTAACTTGATACGTTTGCATATTGTGATGCGATTGCCGTTGTAGCATGAGCTGACACTTCTATCACGGCATGGGATCAGCGTTTCTTTTTTGTGGTGAGAACAATTAAGATCTAGTCTCTTAGCAACTTTGGAGTTTATAATACAGGATTGCTGACTGTAATCACTATACTGTGCATTAGGTCTCCAGGACTTACGCATCAACTAGTCGCAAGTTCATACCCTTAAACGACATCTGCCCAACCCTCCATTCTACTGTGGCTCCATTCTACTGTTTTTTCCAGTTCTGCTTTTTTAGATTCCACATGTAAGTGAGATAATACAGTATTTGTCTTCCTCTGTCTGACTTATCTCAGCATAAGGCCCTCAAGGTCTATCCATGTGGTCACAAATGGTAGGGTTTCCTTCTTTCTCATGGCTGGACCGTACTCCACTATATATATCTATATTTATATATAATGATAAAACAATAATGGTTATTATTATATATAAAGATCACATTTTCTCCATCCATTCCTCCTTTGATGGACACTTAAGTTGTTGCCATAAATCTTGGCTGTCGAGAATAATGGTGCAGTAAGAGGCATGGGAGC
The DNA here is from genome assembly GCF_023721935.1 of Panthera uncia. Classification (NCBI taxonomy): domain Eukaryota; kingdom Metazoa; phylum Chordata; class Mammalia; order Carnivora; family Felidae; genus Panthera; species Panthera uncia. The sequence continues at coordinate 15,599,113 of NW_026057581.1, forward strand.
ACTTACCGTTGCCCTAAATGACAGATGAGAAAATTGAGGAACAGAAAATAATTTGATAATTAGCCGGGAAATTGTGGAGTTGGGATGTGAATTTAAGCATTCTGTTCTTAAGATTACTCGTTTCCATACGCAAGATGTTACATGCCTCTGCCCGTAGCACCGAAAAGAATTAAGACTGGAGCTTCTGTTTTGATTTGACAAACAGGTAAACTCTAGAACATATAACACCTACGCTAATAATAATCTATGGGCCTGGAGATATTCTTTGCACATCCACTCTGTCTTTTTTTTTTTTTTATTTTTATTTTTTTTAATTTTTTTTTTTTAACATTTATTTATTTTTGAGACAGAGAGAGACAGAGCATGAACAGAGGAGGGGCAGAGAGAGAGAGGGAGACACAGAATCTGAAACAGGCTCCAGGCTCTGAGCTGTCAGCACAGAGCCCGACGCGGGGCTCGAACTCACGGACCGTGAGATCATGACCTGAGCCGAAGTCGGATGCTTAACCAACCAAGCCACCCAGGCGCCCCTGCACATCCACTCTGTCTTGTTCATATTCCCTATGGTCATACATTTGTGGGACGATTTACAGCAGTTAGGAATGCAATCATTGGCCACTGGAATAAGTCCTGAGCAGAGGCTGAACTGAAGTTCAATCACACTCCAGCCAACAGATCTAAGTGGCCCCTAACACCGGGCTAAATTTTAATGAAATGTGCAGGTTTTACACATCAGTTACACCATATTACAAGTCATTTACAAACACACTCAGAATGTATGCCATATGCTGAAGAGGAAGTTATTGAAGTAGCAAGAGTAAAAACAGCAATGAAAGCTTTAAGTGCTTGTAAGAGACAATAACGAAAGTATGTTGTGAAATATTGGCTCTAGTTCAGCTGAAACTCTAAGGAACATAGGACTCTCCCTATAGAAGAAACTTTAAATGTTTTGACGCCTCAATCTGTTTTGTCTTCCAAATCCCTCTTTTTTTTGAAGGATTTAGAAAAATGACAACAAAGAGTTCACAGGAATTTGTTTAGTTACAAAACAAAACAAACACAACATTTTCTAGGATGGGCCCCTGGGGTCCCTGTGTCAGTTCTGATCTTTATCTCTATTTAAAGAACCTTCGTGGGCATTGACCTGAAGGCATTCAGGGTTGCTTAAGCATCAAAGAGGATTGATGTACCATGTACTAAACATTTTACAACTATTTCCAACAGAGGCTGAAACAAAGAAAAATATCTTTTATCAAGCATTTAACTTCGTGGTCATTCCACCAAAGGAAGTCATTAGTGATTTGGGTCTGAAATTAATTTTTAAAAAGGTGAGTTTTAAAAGTTATTTTTTCTCCCATAGATTACTTCCTGAGGTTCAGTGTCTTACAGTCAACATTATGAGTTCAAAAAGTTGCAGCCCCTTGTAGACTATGAAATGGTGCAAGTTATTTTATCAGAATAGTTAATATACTTTCGATGAAGGCTGGATCTTTCAAAAATTATTATAATGGTACATGGTACATTGGTTGGTTATGAATAAGCAGACTCTGCATGAAATCTTAAGCTACTTTTGGTGGGCTACTTCTAGGGAATACGAGTGTGAAAGTAACAGAAAAGGTCTCAAGGTATAATGTATAAAGATATTCCAAAATAACAAAAATCAAAGCTATCAAAGGATGCGATTGCTGAATCAAAACCAGTCTTAACATTTGACCCCACGGGGCCAAACTAAGCCTTGCTATTAGCAAAGAAAACTAAGCATGCCTGGCTAATTGACTGATCTCAAAGCTGGCTTTTCTTTCCATGATTGACCTCCAGGAATGTAAACTCCTGTTGTCTTTCACCTAACATGGTTTCCTTAGGCCCCATTTGGCAACATTCATAGGTAAATAACCAAACATAAGGTCTTTCAAGTAACTGGAAATGACTGCATGAAAGGTGTCCTGTCTCCAGCAAAACCAACTACATAACAAATATCTATTGGTCTTCATAACGTTATAAAACCCACCAATACGTGGACTTTATGAAATTATTCACTTCTATGACTCAGACACCCAAAGTAAGAACTGGCGAGTAGGCAAGGGTTTATAGAGTGACCTCCACTGGTTTACTCTGAGATATGGAATCACTTGCTAAGGAGCTCAATTATTTCTTTTTCACTTTTACTGCTTCTGTAAAAGGAATTTATTAATGTCTTCATTTCCTTCTGAATTCCTATCTTTGCTTTCTTGACATTATATTTAAATAGTACAATTTAAGATATTTTTTAAAAGTACAATTTGATGCTCCCTTTTTCCTGAGAAATACATTTAAATAATTTTCTCCTCTATCAAAAATCATAGAAAATTGCTCTATTTCTTCTTAAAAATATTTCCAAAAGGATCAAATCCAGAGACTTTATAATATAATGTTACACTGTGTTCAAACCATGTTTATATCCAAAACAATGTGGATCTATGTTCAACTTTCCCTTTTCGCTTGACTTTAACTACCATAAGATAGGGGCGCCTGGGTGGCTCAGTCGGTTAAGCATCCGACTTCAGCTCAGGTCACGATCTCGCGGTCCGTGAGTTCGAGCCCCGCGTCGGGCTCTGGGCTGATGGCTCAGAGCCTGGAGCTTGCTTCCGATTCTGTGTCTCCCTCTCTCTCTGCCCCTCCCCTGTTCATGCTGTGTCTCTCTCTGTCTCAAAAATAAATAAACGTTAAAAAAAAAAAAAAAAACTACCATAAGATAGGTAACAAAGACATCTTTCTGAATAATGATTAATAATTGACACCTCATATACTTTGGAAATTTGCATGTTTTATGCTTGATTAGAATTGTCACTTTACAAGCTATTTTATCTCCTATTTAAATATTTCTTCACTAATATTTCTATGACTCCTGTTATCTCAATTATGAGAAAAGGCATATAGAAAGGTTATAAAATCTAATATCTATACAAATATGCATGGCACTGGACCTATTCATTTCATTTGGAAATTTACATGGGATGCTTTATGAATACTAAGTAGACTTTCACCTAGAAATGAATACAATACAACGCAATTACTGTGTAAATCATTACTGAAAAGCAGCATGGTGGGGGGGGGGACACGGAGCTAGTTTTCAATCCTAGTTTCACTCACTACTTTGTAACCCTTAGATATATCCTCAACATAAAATGGGATTAGCATCATATGATATTGCAATTATCAAAATTAGAAACACTGCATTATATATAACGTGACTTGTTCAGAAAATACTCTGTTGCACCCGTGGATGATCTCAAAACATATCTGCATGAATACCTTATTAGTTTAAGTAAGAAAATTGACCTAATTCTGAAAATGAACGTATCATAACTTTTCAAGCCAGGAAATTTTCACGTGTGATTTGGAGTTTCATAACAACAACCTAAGTCAGCTACTTCTTTTCAGAATGGGGGATGGCCTGGGTGGTGGGGAAATAAAATGTAAAGCTTTCCATCATTATCCCAACAAGCTGCCTCACCTCTACCAGAATCCAGAGCCTCAAAAGAATAACTCTTCATTGTGCCGAACTAAACCCTTCATTTCCAACGGAACTTCAGGCATTAGGGAACGAGGCAGCCCTAACTTCTCCGAGCACAAAAGCATAGTGACAAGACTTTTGTTATAGGGGCACCTGGGTGGCTCCGTCGGTTAAGCAGCCGACTTCGGCTCAGGTCACGATCTCACAGTTCGTGAGTTCGAGTGCCCTATTGGGTGCCGAGCCTGCTTCCAATTCTCTGTCTCCCCCTCTCTCTCTGCTCCTGCTCTGCTTGGGCTCTCTTTCTCTCTCTCTCTCTCTCAAATAAATAAACATTAAAAAAATAAAATAAAACTTTTGTTATATGTTGTGGGGACTTTTTATTTTAAAAAGGGCCCCAACTACAAAAGAAGCAAAATTTGATCCGTGACTTTGAGAGAAACACCTGCCTGGCCCTTCTTCCTGGTGTTAGGATGTGGCTGGGTCACCGATCCTCGTTTCTGGGGCTCTTCTTTGCTGCACCTGCACATTGCCAGAGCAGAGAGGTCCTAAGCACCCAAGCTCGCAGAAGTGGTGTTCTTTTAGAACTTGGCTTCAGCATGCAGAGGCAGGGAGAAGAGTCAAGCATGCCCTCCCCTGGCTTGTCCTGATAGATCTTAACGGATTGGTGTGAGTAATGCTGGAATTTTTAATATCCTGGTCTTCCCTGAAGATATATTCCTCTATGTCTGGTTATTATGCAAATGTGAGTTTTCCTTTGTGAGCCATGAATTCCCGCCAGCTGCTTGCTGGGAGGCTAATCCTGTTTTACCTAAAAGTTAATGGAGACAAGGCATTTCCCTCACAATGGCCCACTCTCCTTTATTCATACTCCCCAAACTCACTCTCTCATTCTCTCTCTCTCTCTCTTCTCCTGGAAAGACAACGTTACGGCTATTCTTTATTTATTATTATTATTTTTCATTATGATGCCTCCTTATTATTGCTGCTGCTGTGACCTTCCTGAAGCCTGAAGTGCTTTCTTGGCTGCATGACGGACCATCCAGGCTGTCCCGCCTCTGGCCCTCTCACAAAGGCCCTTCTCTAGGCTTGGTTTCCAGAGCTTGATGGCCTCAAAACGTGTGCATTTCTTTCTGTATTGTTCAAGCTTGGGATCCAAGCTTGGGATCCAGAAGTCACAGTTACAAAAAAGACCTCCATGATGTTCTCTGTTCGTGAGGGAAGAGAGCGTGGCTATTTTTTTAATATGGCTCTAACTAATGTATTTCTAATATCCCAAGACGATGTTTTTTTTTTTGGTGGGGGGAGAGGGGGTTAAGAATGGCACACACTGAACTTTATATAAGTGAATCTGCTAAATTTTTATTTTTATATTTTTTAAATGTTCATTTATTTTTGAGAGAGAGAGAGAGAGAGAGAGAGTGTGTGTGAGTGGGGGAGGGGGCAGACAGGGGGACAGAGGATCCCAAGCAGGCTCTGTGGTGACAGCCGAGAGCCCAAAGTAGAGCTCGAACCCATGAACCCTGAGATCATGACCTGAGCCGAAGTCAGAGGCGACCCAGGCACCCCCAAACTGCCACATTTAAAAAAAATTTTTTTTAATGTTTATTTTTGGCAGAGAGAGACAGAGCATGAGCGGGGGAGGGGCAGAGAGAGGGGGAGCCACGGAATCCGAAGCAGGCTCCAGACTCCCAGCTGTCAGCACAGAGCCCGACGCAGGGCTCAAACTCACAGACCGCGAGATCATGACCTGAGCCAAAGTCGGACACTCAACTAAGCCACTCAGGCGCCCCCCCAAACGGCCACATTTTTAAATGCAGTTTCATTTTTTCCTGTTAAATTTTGTCTTACATCCAGCCCCTCACTACAGTTGGCCCAATCTTCTTGGACATTGATCCTCATCTATCTGAATTGTCAACAAATGTCTTCTGTAATTTTATTGAGTCTTCCAATTAAAAAGAACTGTGGTCAGCTTGGTAACGGGTACTGTGTTTCTACCTTCATGCTCCCGGCGTTACTTCCTTTCCCTCTCACTTTTCTGTCCTGTTATTGCCAGTTCCTGAGCTGAATTATTAGCACATTAAAGAAAGGACTCTGACCCACCGGGTGCCCTTTCCACTTGAAGAGCCCACACACTTCTTTTTAGTCTTTTAAGTTTATTTATTTATTTTGAGAGAGAGCTGAGGAGGGACAGAGAGAGAAGAGAGAGAATCTCAGAAAGAATCCCGATGTGGGGCTTGAACTCATGAACTGGGAGATTATGACTTGAGCCCATACCAAGAGCTGGACGCTTAACCCGCTGAGCCACCCAAGTGCCCCGAGCCCACACACTTTTAATCATCTTCAATTCTGTCCCTTGTTCTTCACAATATTACCACGGCGTTGCTGGGTTCTTGCTAGACCACTGAAACACTGTCGGCTCCCTTCGTCTTGATTCTTCTTCACGCTTCCTGCACCATTGCTTACGTGCAACGCTGTTGTCACGCAAACTTTTTAAATACCACTCCTGCACCAGCATGATGAAGATGCAAAACAATGAGAGACACAGCCTTCTTGTCTATAAAATGGGAGAATAATACTTGCCTCGGTTAAAATGAGATTACATTTTTTTAATGCTTATTTATTTTTGAGACAGAGAGAGAGAGAGAGATAGTATGTGAGTGGGGGAGGGGCAGAGAGAGGAAGAGACACAGAATCGGAAGCAGGCTCCAGGCTCTGAGCTGTCAGCACAGAGCCCCACGCGGGGCTCGAACTCACGAACCGAGAGATCATGACCTGAGCCGAGGTTGGCTTAACTGACCAAGCCACCCCGGTGCCCCTAAATGAGATTATAAACAGGACATAGTAGGGATAAATCTTAACCACAACCTCTCTGTCGGTGATGTCCTTCCCTTCTATCGTTTTGGCTTAGTGAAGTCCCTTCGAGGCCACGCTGGAATGTCACATGCTCCATAAAGCGCTCCCTGATCAATTTAACTAGGAGCTCTTCCTTATTTGTTCTAATGCTCTTGGTTATATACATATCCCCTTACTAGTGGACGCCTGAAACCACAGAGTAGTACTGACCTCTATTTACGATGTTTTTTTGCCAATACATTCATGCCTGTGAAAAAGTGTAACTTATCAATGAGGCACATTAGAAGATCAACAGGAACTAATGATAAAAATAGAACCATTGTAGTATACCAAAATGGAAATCAGGTGCGTGGTCGCTTTCGCTCAAAAGATCTTCCTGTACCATACGCACCCGCTTGTGATGATGAGAGGGGATGGAGGGAGGTGAAAGACACAGGCACCACTACTGACCTGCTGGGGGTGGGCCAGAGGGAGACCACCTGCTTCTGGGCCGAGGTAGGCTGCGGTGACCGAACCCGTGAACCCGCGGAAGGTGAAGCTCCTTCGCCTCTTGAGATCCTCTGCGCCTTGTGCTTGTTCTACTAGGACGTAAGCTCCTAGAGAATAGATGCTATTTAGTTTGCATTTAATTCCTATCTCCAAAGTGCTCTCTACATTCTCGGTGCTAAATATTTGTGGAAAGCCGAGCGAGGCCTCTTTTCCACTTAGGTTGGTTCCCAGACACAATTTTATTTATTTTAAAGTTTATTTATTTTGAGAGAGAGAGAGAGAGAGAGAGTGCAGGAGAGTGAGCAGGCAGTGGGAGAGAGAGAATCCCAAGCAGGGTCCGAGCTGTCAGCAGACCAGGCACGATTTTAAGTCACAGAGTCATCTCAGCTATTTTTATTGTACTGCGTAGCATTATCTCTAGAGCCCCAAATCCCATCCCTTCTTCAAAATACAGCAGTCCCTAACATAGACAAATCGCTAATTACTGCAGATAAAAACTTTCTTAACTCTCAAAATGTTTACAGTCTGTGGTTTCTAAGATACGTGTGGTCTGGTATTATTCTCTAGTTTATATGGCCTAAGTCTTAAGCAAGCATGCTCCTTTGGGGTAGAAAACGTGCTTTCTAATTTCTTTTGTATCTTGCATAGTATTGGAGTTTGTTGGTACTTACTACAAGTGCTGGGTTTTGGATGCCTAAATCTGCTTCGGACCTGAGCCTGGTTCAGAGGAGAGGGAACACCAAGGAGTGGGTTATATCTCTGCTTTAACTCTTATGTCTACAGTGCCTGCACAGAACCTTGTATGTATTCAAGGTTCTAGATGAACCCGATATACTTAAAAGCCTCATGACTTTCAGATTACATAATTTGTAGAAAAAAAATGTTTTACCAGTTTTGCTTTAAATTTCTTCTTGTAATGACGGCAGAGAGTCAGGGTCATTAAAAGATAAATATATAAATAATAACCTTCATTGACGGTTAAAGAGATAACTCCAAGTCATGGGAAATCAGTTCGGCAGAAGATTCTTGTCTTAGATTTAATATCCCGTGTTTAGAATGGATAGGTAGTTTTGAGACAAAACTACTTTAATAAAAGTCACCTTTTGGTGTGGCTTAAACTTGATCTCAAAGTGTAAGCTTAAAAACAGAAAAGTTAAGAAGCTCATTGATGTTATATTTTGACCTGAGCACACATCAAGAAATATCAACAGTCTTCCAACAAAAAATAATGAACATCTCCGTAATCCTTGTTAAGCCCTATCATTTAAAATTCAGATTAGAGATTAAGAGTATTATTTATGCTGTTTCTGTGAAGTGAAATGAAAGTCACAGTTGTATTAAAAAAAATGAGAAACAAAACCTCTACATGAAATATTATCAGTTAATTATCATTCTGAAAACATTAAGTATCATTATAGCCTAAAGTTGAAAGAATGAAAACAAGTTACTTGAATGTCACTGATGTCCATTAACTCAACATTTTCATAAAATGGATCTAGCAACTTTTGAAAACTAGAAAGATGAACTTTTTTTTTAGAAGTTTTATTAGGGGAGATTTATTTATTTTCTTTAATCTCTACCCCCACCATGGGGCTCGAACTCACGACCCTGAGATCAGGAGTCACGTGCCCTACCAACTGAGCCAGCCAGGCACCCCAGACCTTTGGCTCTTTAGCTACAACACTTCTGAGAGTGACATTGCTGTGGGTTCATAAAAGAAGATACTGAATTGACTCACATTATGCTTTTCATAAACGCATAACTGTTTTGCTAATAACATCATCGGGATTTGCTATGGTCATTGTGCTCTCGGTCTCTAGTGACCTGTCTCTTTCATGACAGTACAAGAGAGTAAGTCACATGTAGTCTCACTAGCTGTCTGGGTTGCATCATTTGAAAGTCACGCATATTTAAGAATAACAATGCTCCTTAGGAAAAGATGACTTTGCAGAAAGTGTTCAACATTATTTCCTTGTATTTTGTTTACATAACTATTTCAAAATATAATGGCTCACACTTAGGTTATAATGGCTCAGACTTAGGTAATGTTTCTTACTTAGCTGTATATTTCAAATGCCAGCAAAATATTTGCAAGCCACATTAGAGTACTAAAGTCACTAATATTAAAGGTATGTGTATAATGTAATGAATCTTAAAAAGTCAAGACTGCAAAAGAAGCTTAAGATACATGGCAGCATTAGGTAAAATTCTCAAGGGGGCATCCAATTATATCACAACATTTGGTATTTGGTTAAAGGTAGGAAAATTAAGAAAATTCTCCCTCTACAAACTAAAAAGAAAAACCCAATCCTGAAATTCTGAGCATTACTTTTGAATTTAGAGAAGTTATACATACCTAAAATGTGATTACACAATAAAAATGTTACACTGCTTTAAAATTTTTGGCCAAGTACAACAAAAAGTGTAATAGAAAGCATGACATGAAGTTAAAACAGTAATTTTGAGGTATTTGATGGATAATGGACTTCATTTTCAACAACCATATTGATAGATGGATATGATAGAAGTTTCTAGGATTCTTTTCAAATCTATCTCGAAATATAAAGTTTGTTTTTTTATATTTTTGAGAGAATTTTGGTACTTAATCTGTCGGTAAGTGTAAATAAAAATTTAAGCATGCGTCAAAAGCATCACAGACCCATCAGAGCCTGCTGTGGCCAGAGTGCCTTCTAGAGATAATTTAGGTTTAGGGCATGCCGACCGAGATGGCAGGTGCCTTTCCCAAAGTCACAGGAAGCGGGGGCTCACGAATAGCAGGTCTCCAAACTCCTTAGAATACTTCCCCCAAACAGTCTGTGGTCTCAACGGCTTCAGAGCCCTGGTATCCCCACAAAGGAGGCCGCCTTTAAAAAATGTGAACGCATTGCCTTCACGATGTGCGACATACTCAATTCCAATGTTAAAACACGTTCTCACAGATCCAGCATCTGTGACGCTTAGGTCATAATGCCAATCGCTGCCAAGGTAACTGAATTTTTTTCTGAATAAGGGCAGTTAAGCCTCCCAGGACAGGAAAGCATCATTTCTAAAGAGAATCACGTAAATAATTCAAAGTCTGAATTTGGTTCTTCTGTAAATCTTGGGCCCTCCGTGGTTCGCTACTGGTCAGAGAGCTCTCGGAGCATAAAAAAACAGGACTTATTAGGAGGGAAAGAAAGAGTCCGTGGCTACTGGACAGACCTGGGAGTGGAGCACGGGCCTCAGCCAAGTTCTCAGGACAACTGTTTTGGTAACTTATTTTCTGCTTACCAGAAATGGTCCCACCTGCATTGAGGAAGTTTGCCCATTCCAGGCTCTGTGCCATATGCATTTACAAAAAGAGTTCTAAGTAGCGAACCTTCTAGAAGTTCATGGCTATGAAGTTACTCCTCACAGTTGGGTGGGTTTCACGGAGCTTCGCACGGCAGTAACACCAGTAAAGCCCCCGTTTCTCAAAACTAAGGGTGAGGCTGAGCGTAGACAGAATGTGACCTACGGCTATATTCGGAACACAGATTACTGATCGCCAAATATATAAAGAAGGCACAAGTGAAGCAAAGGTAAAGTCAGTAAACAATATTTTACTGAAACATTTCATGACACAGAAAATCTGTCTGAAGTGTAAAGTTACTGTCTTACACAGGAAGGACAGACCCATTTTCAAAGACTAATATGAATACAATAAATATGGAGTTTACATACTAATTTATACACAGAAACTCTGCCCCACAGCCATAAAAATTTATATTTAACAGTGCAACATATAATTTAATCATTTGATTTATTTGACAGGGTTTTTTTTTTTCTTTCTAAACACAAATAACTACCTGGTTTTCATATACATATATAATATATATTTTATGTATATAGATATTCAACAATCTGTACAGCTTCTAAACATAAACTCCTAAAAGGCACAAGTGTCTATACAACATGTACAAAAATGGCTGGAGCGGACACAAAACAACAATTATTGGTCAAAAGTTCATGATTGCACAAAGATTAGTCATGAGTTTATGTCAGAAAAATGTGCTTTAAGGAAAGGAGGGTTTTCAAAGAAACCTTTAAGTGTTATATAAAAAAAAAAAAAAAAAAAAAAAACCA